>NC_091753.1:32233835-32523835 GCF_043380555.1 Nothobranchius furzeri | reverse complement strand
TGTCTGATTTGCACATTGAGAATCCATAAATCTTTGCAGCATTAAGGCCCCTAAAGCTGTCTGCGGTATCAAGCCCGTTCAACATCTGTCGAGCTGCTCCGTCTTGGCTCCATCTACTGGGCAGTTCTGATACACACTCACACACAGGCTACGTTCAAGAGCTACATCTGTTTAAGCTAGGCCTTGTTGTGACTTTGCATGCTTGTTATCAGTTATTGATCAAAGGTGAGAAGGAATTTGTTTATAAAAATGCATGCTAGCCATTGTTGTGTTTTGTAGTGACAGTATTAGCATAACGCTTGCTAAATCTTCTTCACAGGATCTTCTTTCAACAAATCAAATGGTTTGTGGCGGATTCACAGATCCCTTTCAAAAGATTACAGTGGTAATCTGCTACAGAGTTATACTGAACTCTTTATTAAGCCGAGTTCATTAGGCCACCGTTTGACCATCTACTCTTGAGTTCTGACCCAGATCCCCTCCCCTCCCCTCCCCTCTCCTGCCCTCCCCACACACACACAAACTTTCTGAAACCCCCTGTCCTCCCCCTGTGGGCAGCATGTAAGCATCTGTGAGCTTGCTTGTTGCTGTAGCGTCGCTCTGGGACCAGCAGTTGATTGGCCATCTTCAGATGTCAGTGATGCTGTTAGTGCCTTAATTAGCGAGATGCATTCTCAATTGTTGATCTTTATCAGAAACCAGATGTTTGGAGGGAGGTTGTAACCTCCCGTTTCCCCGAAAAATCCCAAAGAGACTGTTACCCTTTCCCTGATGCTGCCCCCCCCCCCCCCCACACACACACACACACATACACACACACATCACCATCACCACAAACATCTCGCAACGCAACACCTTACATTCATCCCCCTAACCATTTTGGAAAAACGTCATTCTCCAAATGAGCAAACATTTGGGCGTAACTCAGCTGGAAATTCCCACCTCAAACCTTTTCATGTTAAATGGAGTAGATGTAAGGATATAAACAAATCAGATCGGCAGGAGATTGACTTAAGACATAACATCATGTAAGCAAAAAATAAACAAATAAATGAATAAAACACATGGACTTTTGCTAACTGGACACAAAAACTGTGGTCCTAGCTGTGCCAGTGCATGCTGAAGACAGACAGTGGTGGCTCCAGGGGGGGGGGGGGGGGGGGGCGCTATAGCTACCCCTGGATTAGTCATTGCACCCCAGTAGCACCCCCGAGTAAATATTAGATTTATTTTTTGTACAATTAAATTTTGATTTAACACGTGGATGTGATAATATTCAACATACAAAAAAATAATCAGTGAATTATCATATAGATAGTAAAAACTTAAACCAAAACAGGAAATTGATGTTAACCTTTGACCTCATTTTCCACCTGTGAACGAGTGAAAGGTAGAGCTAGTGGTAAAATGGATCGGTTTTTGTTGCCCAAATTTCCACGGGTTCAGTCAGAAACGAATGAATCTTTGGAAGTGATCTCAGACCCACAAAAACCTACAGATCTGGATGAAGAAAGTCAACCCTCAACCGCCGCAGCAGTCGAGGGTTTTGCCGCTAGAAATGCTAACACTAACGTTAGCTAACCTTGTAACACTATAGATGGTTTTCTGTGTGGCTGTATGTGTTTATGATTTCATGGAAAAGTCAGCGGTTGTTCATATGTTTGTGATGTATATTAATGCTTGTTTCAGGTGTTGTTGAGGTTTTGTGCACGCATGTGTATCTGCTAGTGTTGAAGGTGTTTTAGAGAACAATAGGTACGCATGACCACTTCCTTCATAGACTAGCTCCTTCATAGCACCTGCAGAAAAACATTTCTGGAGCCGCCACTGGTGACAGACTGAAGCCATGCGAGCGCTGGGTTCAGCCAGTTCTAAATACAGCCCATGCATTTGATTTGGAATGGGGTCTGACTTGTTAGAGCTGCAGGTTAAAGATGAACTTACCCAAGTTCTCTGATCTGGCAAACGAAACTGAAGGATGGAAGAGAGGAAAGAAAGAAGGCAGTCAGAAATGAGAAGTTGTACATGAATCAACAACTTTTGATTGGACTCGCGTTGTTACCCAGGAAGGGGGGTGTTGGGTTTGGGGGCTAGCAATCTTTGAGTAATTGCTCCGTTTAATACTGGTGTTATAGGAGACTCTTACCATTTCCAACACTTCCTCGTGTTTAATAATCTCATTATAGGAGGATAAAAATACAGTTCCGATGTGTAATCTAACCAAATAAGTTTTAGTAAAACATCCTGCCAGGGAATTCTAAGATGAATCACCAACGCCTTTGAGAAGAAATTTCATTCACCTCAGCCTAGCAACCTCATTTTTGTAATAGGTTGCTCACTATTGAGTCAGGTGACCGAAAAACACAAGCCCCCTCAAAACTACAGAAGGGCCTCTTTCGTGGTCTGGCTAGGACCCATGCAAGTCTGGTATTTGTGGGAATGATTTGTGTGTCCAGACATCATAAAGTCATAAAGATGGCCTAAGCACTCTGTTAGTGTTTCTAGTGATAGGACACCTCATTAAAGCGTGTGGGACGACCATGTGGCTGCTTCAGGCTGGGCCCGTGCAGCAGTCTGGACAGGGGACATAAATCAGACAAATGAAACAGCCTGTAAAAACCAGACCTGAAACTGCCTAAAAAAAAGGGTGGAGAAAAAAAATCATATGCCTGAGAAAGTGGCGTTTTCACTTTCCGTCGAACCGTTCTCACCCGCGGGGAAGATTGGACAAATGATCGTCCAAGCAACATGTTATCCACACACACACACACACGCACATGCACACACACATTGTAGAGTTTAATACTCGGACATACTTGTAAAAAATACTCATGCACCTCTTAAGCATATCACTTTTTATATCGTAATCAAAAACACATTAAAGGAAGATGTGTCCTTTATTTCTGACACATCTGTTTTAGATAGGCAACAATGTGCTTCACAGTCAGTAGCTTGTATAATACTGGGAGCAATTTCTTATTCGTCTGGTTTGGCCAGCTTTGAACACCCATGGTGAATCACAATATTCTGTGCCGTACTGTTGTCATATCTGTGAACGTAACAAGGATTGTGTCATTAGAAGGGTTTTGTATACTCTTAGACAAGTTTAAAGGTGCAATATGTGAGAATGAAGTAAGAGTGACACGCTGTGGTCAAGTCTGGTTACTGCAGCCCATTTTCCAAAGCAAAAAAAACCCACTTTCCCACCACTTTCTCACTGAGTTTCATGGCTGTTTCCAGTCATGGATCAGCACCAGCAGATTCTAGATAACAAGTAAAGATGAGGCTTATACAGTAAGTTGATAAGTAGATAAATACATTGTTATATCTGGTGTTACCATTCTTGGGTGTTTTACAGTAGGGAGAACTTACTACACTTATTACGGTAAATTTCCCTCGTATAAGGCTTGTGATCGCGACGTCATCACTGACACAGCCACCCTGTTGGCGGCCTATGAGACCTTGTTTGTGGCTTGTTGTAAACAACACTTTTAGTCTTGTTCTTATGACTTAAATTAATCTATTATTCATTGGATGGGTTATATCACGCAACCATAGTAAATCGTTGCTGTGCTGTGGGGTGTGACACGTGATCGCCAGGGAATAAAAGGGGAAAAGGGGCAAACTTTTCACTGTTTTCCTGCTTGGAGGCACAGCCACGAGACCAAGTATCTAACATAGCAAAGTCTCGTTGGCTCGCTTGGATCGCATCTATAAGGTGACCAAACATCACCTTCTGGAATGTTTCCATTCTGGTAAGTTAAAGGTTGGTGTGTTTCTGCTCCTGTTTACTTGCTTTGGTTCTTTAAACAACTCTGGAGTTTTTTGCCTGATGGTGTCGAATTACAAATGCCGGTGCCACTGCACTAGCTCGACGCAGACTCTGCAACCTCACGAGCTCACTAGTTGTAAAGTTACGTCATTGCTCTTTACTTTCTGTTGAAAGAATAAAACAGACAACCCCACAGCCAAGTGAGAGGTAAATCTGTTTCGATGTAACTTTCCATCCAACATGACTGAGACATTAGACTGTTTTGTGATTGTTTTACTGTAGAAATCTTACATATTGCTCCTTTAACCTATTTGACCTTATTACCCAATAAATCAGATGATTAGAACCATCTAGTAAGACAAATATACCTCTAAGTACCCTAAGATGACTAAGTTCTTAAAATTGACATGGTCAGGACCTACCTGTGGATGGAAAAGGAAGCCTGGAGCTGGTCGCATGTATTTGTCTTTCAGAGCCTCAAACGGATCGCTCATTCTCCTCTTCTCAACCCTGCTAATAGTAGATTTCTATTAGCTCTTAATGAATGTGGAGCAGCAAATTTACTAACAAATCTATTCCGTTTTGGTAAACCAATAACAATTAGAGAATGAAAATTCATTTTAGTAAGAAATGCATGGTTAAGTGAGTCACTGGGAATAACAATACCTGTAGATGGGGTCCATGAAAAAGGGGGTGGGTCTGGCGTGCTGTAAGGAGGAATCAGCTTTTGGAATTTCCACCACTCTCTTCTTCTCATCATCATAGCTTGGGTTCTTTTTAGCCTCCTCCTGCTTTGGAGTACGTCCACGACCCCTAGACCCAAGACTCAAATCTAGTGGTTGATCTTGACCAGTAGGGTGAGAGGCCTCTAGTTTGGAGGAAGCAAAGCGGGCTAACTTTTCCTCTTTTCTCTTTGTTGTCAGGTCAAACGGTGACTCAGATGATGACTTGGTCTGTGCCTTTTTGCCATCTTCTGGTGATTGTGGCTCACCCTTCAGGTCTGTTGGTCTGAGATCCCTTTCTGGGAAAGGGTAAACTGGTGGAGAGAATGCTGGGAAGAAAGGCAGTGAGAACATTGAAGGGTAGGGCAGAGATCCGACCTTCTTTTCTTGTAAGCCAGCAAGCCCAGTTGAGCCAAAGTACTTCTCCGCAATAGAGGCGATGGCCTTAATAGAGTCATTGACAGCTCCTGTTACAGCTGTGTGTTCGTCCAGTGAAGACTGAATAAATGAAGGTCCTGGAAAGTCTTTGCTAGCACTTTTGCTAAAGCCCGGGCTTTGAGAGACTCCCTCGCGAGACTTTCTCTTGGGACCTTTGCCGTTTTCTCTAGCAGCTCCCCTCTCCCTTTCACTGTCCATATCACTCTCAAGCTCGGAGCCCGTCGTGCTCTCTAGATCACTTCCACTTGGTGTGCTGACGTCATCCAGGTCGCTGCTTTCAGAATGGTCACTCTGCTTGTTCTGCTTTGTAGTTGAAGATAAACCCTGATTAAGGAGCTCTGAGTTTGGTATCTGACTTCCAGGTGAACTGCCATCTTTTCGGAGGGCCTTCAGCAACTCCTGCGACTCCAGAGCACCTGGGCTTGAAGGAAGCAAGGGGCTTTTACTCAGGTCTGCACCAGGCCCCGCAACAGGTGCCTGAACTGGCTGTCGGACAGGAGATGTGGTGGCGGGAATGAGTGGTGGGCGATGATAGAGTCCAGAAGGAAACAAGCCAGGAAAGCTGAAAGGAAATGCTGGAGCTGCAGGGAAGGTTAGGCCACTATGGTGGCGGCTAGCCCCAAAGTAATCAGCCAGTCCAGCACTGCTGTGGCCAATTGCAAGGGCTGTTTTGTCCAAGCCAGGGGTGCCAGGTAGTGGCATGCCCTGGGCAAACAGTCCCCCTGCTGTGAAGTGATTCTTTCCCTCACAGAAGCGCCGATGCTTGTTGAGGGATGAAGTGGTGCTGAACATTTGCCCGCAGTCCTTGCACTTGATCTGTGTGCGGCAGTCAGCGTGCATGCGCTTGTGCCGGCAAAGGTTAGAGAACTGGGTGTAGGACTTGTGGCATACCTCACCTGCAGGGACATGGAGACATATGTACAAAGTATAAGCCCTATGACACCCTGACAGCCAAACACACACACACACAAAATAACAACACATGATGTCATATCCTTAGTCAGCTTCACGATGACTAAATACAGTCTGCAAGATAATGGTCATATTCCCATCAATACTCTGAAAATGAAAAGGCATGTTCAGATCCTGGAATTGTACAGCAATCTTTAGGGTTGACGGCATGAGTCACTCATCACCTGGACATCAAACTAGAATCCCAGGAATCTCTATTCCCATTGTCCTCTCAGGGGCGCTCCCAACGAGTCCACAAACAATCACAAACAGACACACATATGGACACGCAGCCACATTCGCTAAGTTTTCACATAACACAAAGAAAACGAATCACACACGCAGAAACACCAACAGACATAAAGATACTAACACACACACACACACACACACACACACACACACACACACACACACACACACACACACACACACACACATTCTCAGCCACATGCAGTACAATGGCCCTATTTTAAGTTTGTGAAGGAAGTGGAGTTGAATGAATCCTATCCTGCGGTCCAGTTCCCAGGGACAGGTCTCACGTCCTCTGCCGCTTCTCCCCCCCCCCCCCCCCAGCCCCCACCTCTGCACCTCCTGGAGTCAACCCTGCAGCTGCCTCTCACCTTGTCCCCATAGCTGAGGCCATGTCATCCTGCAAAACGTTACCTTCCCACAGGCACTTGACTTTGTCTGGCACCAAATGTCTATCTCCCTAATCAATCCATCAACCTAATCTAATATGTGTGGACGACTTTGCTGTCCTGGTGAAAGAGTGCAAGCAAGATACTAAGAAAAGACTTGATTAGATTCAACTGAGCTCACTGATCTCAAATTCTCCAGTTTGCTCATGATGTCATAAGTCAAGTTGAGGATCAGGAAGTGGCAAGGCTCACATTTTGATTGTGCATCAGCATACTTTGAAAGGCCTCCAGACACAAGGTGCTCAGGAGGCAATTCAAGAACACACAGAGGAAAAGGAGAGAAAAGTATCTGGGAAGCATGTTTATGTAAACAGCTCAGAAGAACTCCAAAGGATTTTTCACCAAACCAAGAGTGGGCGTTATCCAACCAAAGAAGTTAACGAGTAAACAAAAGCATCGAATCGTTGCCATTTTCTCAAAAGGTGTTGAGCACAGATGAATATCTTTACAGATACTCAGTTCCATGTCGGAGTGTTGATGAGCAAAGTATGAACTGACAAGACCAAAGACCACAAACTATGGCTCTATCTGGCATTCATTCATAATCTGGATATTCCCAGTACAACCTGGAACGTGTGTGTGGTTCTCCAACGTTCTTCTTTCTTATTTTCCTCTTGTTAGCAGTAGCCCAACCTAGCATTGTTCCGTGGTCAGCCTTACCACTAACACTGACGTGGGTTGGGACATGCAAATGTAAAGGAGGTGTGGCTTGCTTATAATGTAACACACCAGCTTTAGTCCAAACCAACCATCTCTCCCTCCTGTGTTCCAGATTTGTGTTGACAGCAGGTCAGACACTGCTCTGACTTTTTGGAATACCACATTTGACCACCCAAGTCACCTTTATTCAGCAACAACACAGTGAGCGAGGTTTTAAATGCTACTGCATCTTCAATTGAAAAAACAACAAGGGAAAATCAAAGTTAGAGTACCAGAGAGGTATCAGCTCTGGTTTACTTAAAGAGCAAGTCACCCCAAATCACTTTTTTTTTTTTTGCTGATAAACTATATAAAGGTGTGTCCAATCATGCTACAGACACATGTAGTCAATAATTTGGCAGTTCAGTGCATCTTGGTTAAAATTCAAATATTCTGCCTAAAACTGTCAGTGTTGCGCCGTCGTCACGGAAAAATTCTGCACTGTATTTGAATTTAAATCTGCCACCGCTATTGGCTAAGAGGTATGCTATGATGTCATCTGGTACATTATGATGTCACAATGCCATTGTGAGCCTGTGTGTGTGTGTGTATTTGTTAGCGGCTCCGCCCTCTCGGTCTGCCAAGCAACAGCATTTGTTGCATTTTTCAAACATGAAGTGGGAGTGAAGTAAGTTTCTTGTAGGGGGTGACTTGCTCTTTAAAAAGTCAGAGAAGATGTAAAACCAAAAACTGTTGCTGACTCGACTGATTTCTGTTTTTTTTTTTTTTTTTTTTTACTAACATGGCTGCAGAGCCCTGAAGAGAGTATAAGAAAAATCTCTCGACCATAAATCATAAAGCTGACATTTATAGACCCAAAAATACACAAGTAATACACACTAACATGAGATGTGACGCACAACTTCCACACATTCATCAGCCGTCAATACACTCAAACTTTTCTAAATGCATCTATTGGAGAAAGACAGAATTAATGAGCCAAGTGTTTCCATCTCATGGAGAAGTGCAAAACACACATGCATCCTTGACACATTGCATGCAGAATCATACACGCAGTCATGTGTGCATACAGTACACTGTCCAAAAAGGCAAACACGTCCTTCAAGAGCAGTCAGTCAAACAAACATTTCCCGCACACACTCTCCAACACATGATCTGGTCCAGACAGCCATCATGTTTGAAGCTGCTTTGCTTTTTATTCTTTTTTTCTTTAACACATCCATTAGTTGTTTTTAAAACTGCATTTTTTTCTGCTGATTACAGCAAATGGGCGAATTGCAGGGCCGTACATGTGGTTGCTATTTGTGAGGAATGGTGAATGTGGTGCAGGCAGAGGAAAGGGAGAAAGAGCGAAAAGGGAATAATGAGGTCTTCGAAAGAGATCCAGTCATTCCTGCCTCTGCATATATGTGCATGTGATTTTAGTGTTCAGACAGGTTGGTGTGAGTTAGCGTGTGTGTGTGTGAAAGATGGAGAGAAAAGGGAAAGGGAGAAGGGGCAGAGGGGAAAGATCAGAACGCTTCAGGGGAAGGAGATTGGATCTCCAGTGGCGGTGCTGAAAAGTGTGAAAGGTCAAAATGTGTTTGGGTCTTGCTGGAGTTCGCCGATGAGTGGGAACATAAGTGTGTGCTTAAGTCACAAAGCAACTTAACAGGGGACAAAAGAGTGAGCTGTAGCACAGACAGCTGATTGGACTGGATTTCTGTGACATGCTGTAAGCAGTGGAAGAGAACGCTGATAAAGAGAAGAAACCCTGCACACTTCACACAAGCACGACAAAAAGAAATGAGTGTAAATCCTGTGGAACACGAGAAAAAGCTGATTAAATAGAAACCATACTTCTAACAAATCATCAGAGTTTCTAATAAAGTCAAGTGAAATCATGTTATTGTTATAATGTACTGAGGAGACTTACATAGGTAGGGTCTTAGTGACTTACACATGAAGGGCTTGACACTGCTGTGGATGTGCTTATGCTGCTTGAGGCCCGATGACGTTGCAAACGTCTTGCCGCAGTCGGAGCAGGCGTGAGCACGAGCCCCGACGTGCTGCGAGCGAATGTGCCTCTGTAGGTTACTGGGGTCTGTGAACACCTGCTGGGGGAAGGAACCACAGAGACCCGTGGTGGAGTTATTATCCCATTCTAGGAATACAATTAGCCATGGAAACAAAAGTAAACACGAATGCAGCTTCATCAAGCAGTTTCACTCTACCTTTGAGCAGTTTTCACATTCATAGTGTTTGCCGCTATCATGTGACATCTGATGTCGGATTAGGTTTGATTTCCAGTTGAAGGCCTTGGGACACTGATCACACTTGTATTCCCTCTCCTCGGAGTGTGACAGGGTGTGAGCCTCCAGGCTTAAGGAAGCACAGAGGAGAGAACAGCAGTTAGAATTGGTTTTGATCATTAAAAAGATAGAGGTATAGAACATAAAGGTGTACAAACTAATGTACCTCTGGACATCAGGGAAGACCTGATCACACTCCTTACACTCATGCAGGCCGTGAGACATGTGAAGGGGCTGCAGGTCTTGAGGTTCTTGGGCTTTCAGGTCACTATCTCCCCCTGTGTACACCAGAATGTATGTAAGATAATGGAAATTATGCATAAACAGTCTAGTTCTTTGCTTATTCATTTCTGACAGAGGCCACAGTGAAACACAACTTTTGTCGTTATTTTTGGCCATCTCTGTTATGGAGATATTTTTAGAATGGACGTTTCTCCTCCTTTTTTTGTTGTTTATCAATAAAGCCAAACTATCCCCTTTAGGCACGGCCATGTTTTATTTTTGGACTAGAAATTTGGCGAGGACAGTTCTACCAAGGTACCTGCACACAGTTATGGAGGTTTTAAAGGTATTCTGCAACTAAATGATTACAAAAGCCAGCCCCTAAAATCAGCGCCTGTAAAAACCAATCAGTGCCATGTTAGAGAGAGAGACCTGGCACCTTTATGTAAATAAATAAATGGGACATTTTTCTCTCTCTCTCTCTCTCTCTCTCTCTCTCTCTCTCTCTCTCTGTCTCTCTCTCTCTCTCTCTATGACTGTCTCTCGCTCTCTCTGTCTCCCTCTCTCTCACTGTATGTGTCTGTCTGTCTCTCACTCCCTCTCTCTGTATGTCTGTCTCTCTCTCTCTCTCTCTCTCTCTCTCTCTCTCTCTCTCTCTCTCTCTCTCTCTCTCTATGACTGTCTCTCGCTCTCTCTGTCTCCCTCTCTCTCACTGTATGTGTCTGTCTGTCTCTCACTCCCTCTCTCTCTGTATGTCTGTCTCTCTCTCTCTGTATCTCTCTCTCTCTCTCTCTCTCTCTCTCTCTCTCTCTCTCTCTTACTCTCTCTCTCTCTCTCTGTGTAAGTCAGTCTCTATCTCTCACTCTGTCAGTCTGTCTTTCTCTCCCCATTTAACTCATTCACTGCCATTGACGAGTGTGTTTTTTTAACGGGGCAGGCTTAGGAACAAGCTTGCACACCTTGAGAGTAAACATCACACCTCTAAAGTTAATTTTCACCCGTGTGTGTCGCATGTCACATGATCATGATGCAGACAATCCATGAATTAGGAGATGGATTTGGGAGCCGCTATTCCTAAAGCGAGGTGCAAACCGGAAACGCTTCTGCAGCTCACACTTCGACAACGGATTGTGAAGGAACGGAAAATGCTAGAAACACACTGATTCTTCCTGACGTAGTTTTGATGTTTACACGGTCATAGAGCACAAAATTCTGTGACGCGTCTGTTCAGAAAATGGCTGGCAGTCAATGAGTTGAGAAGTAATGTACATCAAACTGGACAAATCTGTGTTTTTACATTTCCACATTTGTAGACTTGTCCTGTTTACAGTTTGATCTCAGTTCTAGTTGAGCTCGCTTGCTTCAGCTTCTTCTTCTGCGTCAGCTCATTCCTCACATGCACTTTTTGTTTTTCTCCTGTCATTAGCTATATTTGGGGTGGGGGGTGAGTAATCAGCGGGAGATATTGGAGGTGTGTCATGAGAGCGTGTGAAGAGGGTCTGTGTCTCACACTCAATGCGTGAGCGTTGGCGGCCCTGCTGACACGTAACATTTCCTTTTGTGCTCTCCTTGAGCAAACAAACCGACACTAATGTCAATTAAATTAAACTAAAACTTAAAGAAGACCTGGAATCAGACCTGGGTTAAGAAAAGAAGAGGGGGGCATCCCGCATGGCTGCTTCTGGTGGTCCAGCAGCTGGGTGCGGGACTCAAAGTTCTGGTCACAGTCTTCACATCGGTACTGCCTTTCCTCTGCAAAGAAGAGGAGTGGGCAAGTTAGCACAATGTGTGTTTGGGTGTGCGTTTAGATGTGAGTGTGTTTGATGCGGACCGTGAATATCAGGAGCCATGGTGTCACATGAAAAATCTTCAGCCTTCATGAAAAGCAGGAGCTCCTCGCCGGGAAAAATCTCTCTGGTGACTTTGTAGAAAATCTGAAACAACAGCGTGTGAAACCACTTAACTTCTAGTTTCAAACGTCTACACGGTGTTTTCAATTTAGCTGCAGATACTGTAGCAAAATACACACAAGCACACAAACTGGCTCGGCTCTGAACACGATTGTGGTCCCGCAGCTACAACAGAGGGTCAAGATATCCACAGAAATGTACACGACCATTAACTTGTAATCAATCACCTTGTGAGACATCAGTTTTCACAAATATGAAAGAAAACACAAACAACCATCACGCAGAATAAACACAATGTCTCACAAAGGCACACGGTAGAGTGATGTTAGGAAGGGAGTGGTGAATGACTGTGTGGACAGAAGAATTAGACAGAATAAAAATATATATATTTTCAGTGTGTTTTAAAGTTTCACTTAAACCCCTTCACCAACAAAGCTTCACGTTACAAAGGCATCCCAGACATTTACAGGGAGGGTTGGGGTGTGGTGGTCACATTAAAGAATCAGCTGAGAGACCCTTCAACTGTGAAGCTTCCCATGGACACACAATAGCTTTCCTCTGTGAGACAATCACGAGCGGGGTTATTCTGGGCGTGCTTTAGACATTTAACATGTCTGCTTCCTTGGCTGTGTCAACATGACAATGACGATGGAGGAGTTTATTAGAAATGTGACAGGAGGGGAGGGGAGGAAGAATACTTCTGGGAAGGCGTGGGTCACAGGTAGACCACTTATGGCGACAGTGACATTAGACCCACAATGGCACCGCATTAAGACTAAGATAAGCATCTTGGCCAAATACAAAGATCGCAAGGTATTATGTGGTCTATAACTGTATGTGTCATTGTTCTTATCTAGCAGATGATTTAGGACTCTACAAGGTCACCGGATTCAAAGGATCTTGAGTCTAACCTGTGATTGATGCACATCGCTAGCTGGTGGTTGGATTTGCATCTTTGCAGATTCCTTCTGTTTTTACTTTTCTGTCCCAGTTTAATATTTGCAATCAGCAAACAAGTTTCAAACTAGACAATCTTCTTTGTAGAAATGCTTTTTATTCAGACCGTTTCAGGTCAACGGTCAGACATTCTCCTTCATGATTTTCTGCTGCAAAGCAGATTTCATTGTTCCATTAATGACAGCAAGTTGCCAAGCTCCCAAAGCAACAAGCAGCAACAGACCATCACACTGCCACCACCGTGTTTTACTGTTGACTTTGGCGGATTTACTCTAAAAAAGCCTTGCAGAGAGTTTCTCTTTTGTCTCATTGGTCCACAGAAAATTCCCCCCAAAATTTCTGGAGATAATCCAAATGTTTTTATTTTGTGTATCTTATGACACAAATGCATGATTGGCCTAAGACCTTCAGACCTAGCATATGTGTCGCTTTTAGAGATTTTTAGTCCATGTTTTTGACAAGTTCTGTTAAGGAGCCAAGTTGGTTTTGTCCTCTTTTTTCCCTCTTAATGAAAATGAAAATTAAAAAAATGCGTTTTATATTTTTCTCAGATTATCTTTGTCTGATACTGAAGTTTCGTTGATGATCTGAAACATTGTATGAGGGGCAAAAACTCTTTTGAAAACTTAAAAAAAAAACATCAATTCTAATTTAGAAATATTTACATTCCACAGAGAAAAGTGAACCAGTATATTTACTGGTTTGTCACAGAGAGATGCCAAAACTTCATTGTTTCAGCAAAAGAATTGAGGGAACTGGAGTGTGAGGGTTGCTGATCTCTGACATGTTTTACAGCCTATTGCATAAACACACGAGTGTGTGGTGGTAGACTAGTCCATTAGAGAACGTGCATGCTCACATAGACAAACATATCCAGGCCATTGCTCCCATCAGGTCACAAAAATATTGTGATTCAGAAACAATCAGAAGGCAGCTCAAACAGACTTGTTGGTCAGGAGAGATTCCTGCTCAGAGACTGATACGGAGGAGGTTGTTTTGGGAAGTGGATGAAATGGAAAAAAATGTAGAGCGAATCAAAAATACTTAAAACAATTTAATAAAACAAGAGTAGCTTCGTCATCACGAGGAAACACACTCTGATCAGTCTTAGAAAGCAGCAGCTAACATGCAAACATATGTGAAGGATTCAACCTGCAACAATAATAAAAAACACCTCTCCTGGCTCTGAGCCAAACTGCTATATTAGGAAATAATCACTCTGCTCAAAAATAGGTAATTTGCTTCAGTTTTAAGGACAAACAAGAGGGTGATTACAAACAGGAGAATCCGCCTCAACAGCTCCACCTCTTCCCTGAGGGTCACCACACACACACACACACACACACACACACACACACACACACACACACACACACACACACACACACACACACACACACACACACACACACACACACACACAACCAACAGGCAGCAAACCAGTGAAGGGTGCAAGGTAATACCTTTGAGGTCATCTTTAACACACTCCCACAGCAAACAGAATCCGTGGCTTAACGTCATTTGAGGCATTTTTTTATTATTATCACATGAGTTTTAAATTAATACGAAATAAATGAGTTTTATGTTGATGATGTTGATGGCCAGCAGAGTGTGTTCATGTATGTTACTCATTTAACTTCTGTGTCTCCTCACACACTTTTACTGTCAACCCTGAGACGCACAGGAGCTACGACTCGACACATGGATAAAGTAAACACAGCAACATGTTCCTTATTTGCACCCTATTATCTGTTAGCTGATACCTAGCTAGCACCAAGCTTCAGTGGCGTCCCCAGAAAGTTTTCATACGGGGGTCCGGATGAGACCATAATCAGTTTTGTGTTGGCACACTAAATCATCCCTCATGGTAGAGCTGGGAGAGTTTAGCCTGTGACTGTCAATCATTTTCATTAGAAAACAATACGCATCAAACACATTTACCTCAGATTTAAGACACACGAACATTTCAGAAAAAGGCATTTTGGACTTTTATTTGAGTTATTGTTTTCACATTTATTTAAGCACATCCACAAAAACTATAAGGTTTTTATTTAGAAAATGACTAGTGAAATGAAAATGTTTTTATTTACTCATCTTTATATAGTTTTACATTAATGTTTGGATTAAAGAGGGTGAATTTATTGCTTGTGTCCCCATAAATATTGTGACCCCTTGAGAGCTCTGACTCAGAAAAATCCTAGATCCGCCTCTGCTTGGAAACAACAAGGAGGGGTTTTCAACCTTTAGCTGTTCTAATAAATCCACTCTCCTTTAACAATCAATTGTGGTGACTGCTTTATACCCTAATGAGGTTCAAGCTGTTATCTGTGTGAGTAACAATCAGCTCCAGTTTACTCTCACTGAGAACGACCATCGGTGTTTGGCTAATATGCCCCTGAGCTACTCCACTGCACTCAACTTCTGAGTGGGAATCAATAGAGCGGATGAGATTAAGGCTCATATCCCTCTGTACTGTCTTATGAAAGGCTCTTCAGGGCCTCGCTGAATGATCTTAGTTACACTTTTAATCAATTTTCCATTCATTTGAATCATTGGAGTGAGGAGTGCAGAGGAGGGTTTATCCAAGCGCTAATTGCCCTAATTATCCCAACGACAACACGGGCAGATCCGTGCACACTGATTTAGCAGAGCCATGCGGATGGTGAAAAGCTTAAGCAGGTTTTTGGTGTCAGTCATTTAAAATGCCTGATTTTCTTTGAGCAGGGTCAATTCAAACCTTTAACCTTTGGCCATTATTAAGAAAATACAGACATCTGCCACCTCACAGCTGCTTTATACAAAATATACAACTAAAAAGAGAAAATAAACACAATTTTAAAATGTATCCAGACTCCTAAATCTGAAATCTGTAGTTATTAACAGGCTTATGTTGTTTAAAACTGTTCCAAAAGGGAGTAAACCCTATAACTTCTGACTCTTTGCAGATCATTCCAGAACACAAGTTTTTTTTATGTTTCAACAAAGCTGATTCAAATGTGAGAAATTCAAAGAGAAATAGAGCAAATTAAATTCTGCAGTTTCTCCTTCTAGGAAAAAAAAAAAGCATGTTTTCACTCACTCGTTCACTACCCCGCCCCGTTTCTTTCCTCCGTCTCTTCTCCTGAGAACAGCCATAAAGTTTTATGATGAACAGAATTGGGTCAGAAATAAGAGAACGGAGGAGCTCTACTGGAAAAGACCCAACTCAAAATAACGACCGACACACCTGGAAATCGCTGCCAGTGCAGGACAATGCCCTCAAATAAATCAGGTGACAAATCGTTCATGTCTGATGGCTGGAGGAGAGTTTCTTAAACTTGTTCCTGAAGGGAGATTTAGCAGAACAAGCAGCTCTGTGGAAAAGTGAGGATGCGGCGAATGCGTCATCAGTGGTTTCAGGCAGGGTTTGGACTCCGTGCTTCACTCTGAGGCTATAAAGACCTGCTGGAATCAGGTAACGTGTGTGTGTGTGTGTGTGTGTGTGTGTGTGTGTGTGTGTGTGTGTGTGTGTGTGTGTGCACATGTGTGTGTGCTTCAACGTTTCCAGCTCGGAATGAGGAGCATGGGGAGTCATCTAAACCTCAATAAACAATTTGCAGTTATACAGCGTACTCTCTCTCTCTCTCTCTCTCTCTCTCTCTCTCTCTCTCTCTCTCTCACACACACACACACACACACATACACACACACACACACACACACACACACACACACACACACACACACACACACACACAGGCATTGTCAGATGTTACAGTGCATTTTCAAAAACACCGGCGTTGGCCGGAAGGCTGAAAGACGCCACATTGTGCCGTGCTGTGACAGTGTGTGATACTTAACAATCACCTCATCACAGCCATGTCCGTGACACGTCGGCCTCTTACACGGCCGCCCAAGCAGAACCACGGTGCTGACAGCAAGTCACACCTCGAGTCAAGCCGGGTGAAAACGCTCCGTTTGCTTGTTTATCTCCCGTCTCCTTAAGAGCCTGGCTGGCTCTTCTTTCACGTCCTCTTTATGAGGTTCTCCAGCTACCTGGTCCTCTTTAATGAGAGGAGGAACGCAGATGTGTGAAAGGAGAGTTTGTCAAATCAACCCCCCAAATGCTTAGATCTGAGTGGATGATAATGAACAACAGATCTAGATGGACCACCAGTGAGAAGAGATGACAACCATGCAAGGTAGATTAGGGTTTTTGTCATCCGGGTCAAGGGATGGTATGCTCCACATGTGTCAACCAGAGTTTAGGCTCTTGTCTCCCGTGCCTCTTGGTGTGTTTCTGCATGGGATTACTGAGATGAAGAGGCCCCCATGTGAGCAGCACGCACCTCTCTACAGCCAGGTGAGCAGCAAAAGGACTCCGACATTCCTGACATATCTCGGAGTTTACATCGCAAGCGTGACCAGGAAGCGAGTGGAACTATCATCCCGAAGGGTTGCCTCTGATCGTACCCTGTGGTCCTCGACACAATTAAAGGAGGAAAACATGCAGAGATAGTGAGGAGCCTGTGTGTTGCAGCATGGGAGAAGAGCTGCGTGTGTGTGTGTGTGTGTGTGTGTGTGTGTGTGTGTGTGTGTGTGTGTGTGTGTGTGTGTGTGTGTGTGTGTGAGAGTTAAAGTGTATCTGATGAAGATCACAATAACACCTTTTAACACCGGTGCGCAGACAGGACAGGCAGCGGAAACGGCCTAAAGGCCTTCTGGAATCAGACTTGTGTTTGAAGAAAGTCTTTAACCTTTCAAACGATTCACAAGACACATCACCCTTTGGGAATTTCAAACTCAAATAATGCCTTTTCTCTCTTTCTCCTCTTTCTTCCCTTTTCTGGGAGCAGTTGCGGAGGAATCATGTCTTCACGTACCTGATCATCGATCTGGCACGCTGTTAGGTTGTGCTGCGTGGCCCCAGTGGCAAACTGGACATGCTTCAGCCAGCTCCCTGTGTCTGGTTTGCTGGCGTCCACGCAGAACTTTACATGGCCTGACCCATCCAAGATCTGCAGGGAGAGGGAGAGAGAAATAAAGAAAGAGAGATCAGACTTTGATCAGTATCAGAGCAGGTTACTGTGTCCAAACACAGCCTAACCACAAAACCTCCCACTGAGAAAAACCACTAGGAGCGCACACACACACACACACACACACACACACACACACACACACACACACACACACACACACACACACACACACACACACACACACACACACACACACACACACACACAACTTATAAAGCCACAGGTGAAAATGTCAGATTTTTATATTTTATATTTTGTGACCGAGAATAAAGTGAACGGTTGTGCAACTTTAACTTCAGTGAAAGTAACAGAGAACATTTTCATGAGAAAAACATTGTAAGGTTCTGCGGAGATCATTTTTATAAACAAAAGTAAATAAAAACAGCAAAAACAACAAAAAAACAAATAGAAACGTTAAATAAATTAATGCTTTATTTGCTTTATCAGTCCAATATGTTTTGTTTTAAAACAAAATCATATTAAACAAACAACAACGAAAATTACAAAACGAAAAATCTTTTCCTCTTCATTTTGCATTTTAAATGATTAAAATGATTTAACCAAATCGAATAAAAAACAAACAAAATGATAAAACATAATTAAATTATAATAAAAAATATACAATTAAAAAATCGTTGTGCTCCTTTAGGACATTAAACGAAAAGAAACCACGGAAAAGCTCTGATTTATTATGCAAATCAGCGCGGATTAAAAGATTTTTATTTTTGCTCCAGGAAAAAAATCCCCCCCCCCCCCCCCCCTCCAGCAGATGTAAACTTACTGAAACAGAAACCGCGACAAGTAAGACTTATGAAGACAAGCCGACTGTTAGGATGCAAAACAGAATCACGTTCAGGGTCACAAATCTGCCTCAGCGCCTCTGTAGAAAGCTGCCACTGAATAAATATTTTGGTCATAAATTTGGCCTCCAGATTAATATTTCAGCGCTGGACTTAGTCTGGGTTCATCCGTAAACTCTTTACTTGTTTGGTTTTTAACTCCTGCGTAATGAAAGCTTGTTTTCATTCAGAACCTCTTACCCTCCTCCAGGGATGATTGTGTTTTTATCTCCGGGGAAAAAGTGGTAAAAACTCCAGTAAAAGATTAAAAAAAAAACGTCTGTAATTAAAAAACAATTGAAAAAGAATTTCTGTCGGGGCGCTGTCTCCGGGGTTTCAGCGCTCCTCGGTGTCTCCTCGGGTCTCCGAGCCGCAGGACGCGTCTCGCCAGCGCGCGTGTCTCTTCCCCGTCTCCCGCTCCTGATCCGCGCTGCTCAGACAGAGGAAATCCTTTTTTTCTGTCTCCCAGACAAACTTGCTCTCTCTTCACTGTCCTACAGACACCTCGGCACGGAACTAATTCCCATCCGGCGCATCAACTCGCTGCCAAGTTGTGCGCTTCGTTTGGCTCGTCCGCGCTTCTCTGTTGTCACCCACCCCCTCCCTCCTCCTGTCCTGACGCGCCCAGGTGTCTTCTAGTAGCCATTCAACTTTTCATCCCCCCTCCTCCCCCTCCATCCTCCTCCTCCTCTTCATCCAGGCGGGATGTGTTGTCTGTGACAGCGGCGGAGACGTTTTTGGATGTTTTGCGCTCGTGGCGGACAGTTTCGGGTGATGTTTCTCATCCGCGCGCTGTCTCGTAAAGGAGCGACCCGTCCCCGCATCCTTCCACCCCCTCCCCATAGGGGGTCGGCTGTCTGAGCCCCGGTCCCGTCTCCCCCCTTCGGAAGGGACTCCTCGCCGCAGTAAATTTTAAAGTGGCAGGGACTGGAGGTTTGAAGAGGGTGAGCGGGGTCAGGCAGAGGTCGCGGAGGGGCTTCGGTAAGAGACACGAAACAATTTAATGAAGCAGGGCGGTAAATTAATATCCACGTGCTTACAGACTCTATGCCTTCATGAATTTAGCCCTGAAACCTAAGTTTTTTTATTCCTTACGTTTATTTTTTAGAATATTAATAAAAACACGTTTTATTTTACAAAATCTTTTAAAATAAGAAAGAAAAGAATTCGACGTTTTCACCATGACGTTTGCTGACAGAACAATAAATAAACACAGCTCAAAAAGGCAACTTTTCAAAAATTCCTAAATTAATCTTAAAATAAAAAATCCAAAAGTTACACGTTTTATTTTCAGATTGTTTTCCTGAAGTTTAAAATCTAGACAATCATTTCTGGGATGATAAAAAGGAAACATGAGTTCTGATGCATCTTCTAAAGTCTTCAGAGAACGGGAGCTTTGGCTGATGAGGGCAGATGATGATGGATAACTTCAGTCTGTGACATTGACCTTCCCACCCAGATAATGCCCATTGTTTTACAAAAATCGCCGTGCAAATGTGCAGGAAGGACAGGAAAAATCGTGTGTAAATAAGGCAAGACCTCGCCACCGATTCCCATCGCGCCCCGCTCCTTGAGAACCGAGGAGAGACCCCCTGGTCCGCCCGGTCATTGATTTCCTGCCTCTCCTCGACTTGTCCATTGTTGGAAGCCTTTTTAATTTAGCCATAAATTGGGAAAAGCTCAAGTCAAATGAGCTGTTCTATTTTCTTCCTGTCAGGATGAGGGATTTGTTTTATGATGCATTGTGTATTAAATACAAGTAATCTGGGAAAGTGATTGCTCCGCGGGCCCTCTCCGGGTCTGAGCGAGGATCCAGGACAGGGAGAGGAGTTTCAGATCGGTTCTTTTTTTTTCCTAAAAAGGTAGGAAGTGTTTGAAGGAAAAAAGAGGATAAACGCGCCGGGTTTGTGGTATCACAGGGCCAGGGGGTAAAGAGGGGCAACAGTCAGATCAGACAGTCAGAAGCAGCTGTACTTCCTTATCCATCCAGCAGAGGGCATAATCAACTGACCTGAACTCTTATTTATCACTTCATTTGAACATTTCAGAAGAGAATGACATCTGAAATATTTATGAATTCAATTTGTTGCTGGTGTGAATCAAATTTTACGCACAAAATATATGAAAACCCCCGCAAGAACCCATGAAATAGACTGCAATTTTACGACTTAAATATGTATTTATGACACCATTCAGACACATGTTCTGTTTTATACTTCTAGATGTGTAACCGAATTCAAAGTAAAGAAAGAAAAACATTACTTACATATTTTTTGTTTTTATCTGAACTCCATAATAACCCGCTGACAAGGCGTTAAAATCGTTAGATGGCACATGAAAGATGCAGCTGTTGTATGAATAGATTATCGCTTAAGCTTCCCCAGACCGTTCGGGGTGAATTTAAAACACTTGCTCGTTTTAATAAACCGGGAGAGTGATTTGCAATGCGCCGTAAACGCACAATTCCGACAGATGAAATGCTTTATCTGAATTATTCCGCGCGCCTTTTGTTGGGACGACTGTGACGCGTTAAAGAGCGGTGTGGAAAAGCTGTTTATCAACAAATTACAAACCAAACAGGCTTCGGGGGACGACTGTATCACGCATTTCATACTCTTATACCATATCTGGTGATGAGGAGGCTGTGAAGTTCTCCAAACGGGCATGGGAGAGGGTCCGTGCGTACTTTGCTTGCGGCTTTTTTTTTTTTTTTTGGTTTATGTTAGTCGCTCAGTCACGCAAATTCACACGAATAGATTATTTTTTATGATCAAATAAATTTTTCTTGTTGAGCTTCATGGTCCAACGCAGCCTTGTTATTTCCCAGTAATAGGTAGAATCATAGCTTTATAGGATGCGTAAATGTGATTTTGGAGTTTCTTGCGCGCTCCAAAGCTTGCAAGACGTTAGATGGGATGAGAGGGGTGATGGGTGGTGGGGATGAGGGGATTCCCGTGTGGGCTGCAGTGCAGGGGCCTGTATATTCCTGCAGCCGAGCGGACAACATGGAAACACCAGGGAAGGCCCTGTGCATGCGCGCATTCCTACACATCTTCCAGAGGAGGAAAAAGAAAAGAAAATATCACAAATAGTTCCACCATTCAGGACCTCCTATTGACTTGAACAAAAAGCTGTAATAAGTCTCCATCCTGAGTTTTTTTTTTTGCTCATGAGTTTTATTTTTGCTCAAATGCGACTCAATTAAGTGGTGGGAACTCCTTGGGAGCTCAAAGCCAACAGTTTGCACAACACTCTGTAGTTTATTCTTTAATTAGCACACCCATCAGCCCCTATGCACACACACTCCTTTAAGTGAGGCCGCCATATTAAAGGATAGTCTCCATGCATCCCAAATAGCATTAAAGCTCAGAGGAGGAAATGAGAGGAGAACAAGGTAAATAAAAAATTTCCTTTGCTTCTGGAAGTGGGCCCGTTGTGAGCGGCGTGTTAATCTCCACCTCAGTAATTTGGTATTGCGAGAGAAGACAGAAGCCCTGCTGCTGTGCCACTGCACTTCATAAATCACTGCTTTATATGGACAAGGTCAGCCCCCATCTCTCTCCCCTTTATTTTCCTGAGGGCCCCTCCTGGACCCCTCCACCATGTTTACCCGGCTGCCCGGGGGCTCTCAGAACCAGACCAGCTCACTTCTAATTACCTTGGATTACTTTCATTTGCCGGGGGTCAGCCAGGCATCAGACAGATGATTTTTTGACAAATTCAGCAGCCTGTCAGAAACACGCCTGAGTTAGTCATTATGTTTTGGCACATGTCTGTCCCTGTTTACTATTGTGTGTACCTTTAATAATTTAGCAACAACTATGCAACCTTATTTAGTATCTTGAATCCTAATCTGTAAATTAGGATTATAGATAGAAAAATCCAAAACGCATCATCATCACTCCTTAAACACATGAACCGCTGAGCTGGAGAACATGTCTGTCTCCTGTAGTCGTTGTTGTTAGTTGAGTTAAATCACAGGTAAATCCCCCGTCCATCACTGAGTCAACAGATTATCTAATTTACATGTTTTTGTTCTTCCTTTGGGAAGACACCAGTAAACAAACTTTAAACAGAAAGGTTCTCCCCAGAAGAGGAACCCAGAACTGTCTTGTTACCAACCATACCACCGTGTTGCAGATTTCAAAACACAAGTTATCTTACATTTTTGAATATTGCAACTCTGAAGTAAAAAGGACGTTTTATCTGACCTACTGCAACTAAAAAGTGGAGCCACTGCTCCTTAGTAGTTCTCTCTTGCACGTGCGGGGTGGCTGTTTATGACATCACAAATGCCGACTTTTTGAAACAGCTTATTTTAGGCACATCTTTTCTAAAACCAAACTCTGACAGAAAACGGATGGACAGATTTTTCCACGTTTGGAGTGTCTGTAGAGGCAGTAAAGACCAACATGTCAGCACAAAACAATGCAAATGCTGAGTTTTGCATAATAAATTACTGCACGCCACAAGGAATGCAGAGACTGGACTATGAAGTAGACGTGGGTCTTAGAAAAGTGTCAGTTATGTACACAAAGCAGCACAGGCTGTTGCAGTCATGCATTTCCTCTGCAAAGCCTCAACACACGGGGCCACACAATATGCAGACTTTTGGGTGCGATAAAGCTGCAAAAGAGCCAAAGGTCACGTTTTTGAGGCATAAATTCAGTGGGTACACAGCTCCAATACACATGGGACAAACTGGAAACTTAAACAACTCACTCCGCTCTACTGTGGCCCTGTGGTGCAGAAAGGGGGCGGTTATTAGAGCATGTTGGCTTTTGCTGCAGGGAGAACAAATTAGCTCTACAATGCTCACAGATATCATCTTTAAAGAACCTTTTTATGTTCCAGAGGTAAACTGAACACGGTCCTTTAGATGTTCAAGTGTCTCACATTTATTGCATTTACCAAGCTCTCTTTTCACATTTAAAGTCCGGACTCTGATGTTAGGGCATAGCAACCCGATTTTCAAACCCCGTGTCCAATTGTAAGGCTAATATTTTAATGACAGTGGATATTGGAGAGAGACAATAAAGTTTGTAAGGAAGAGCTAAATATTGCACCATGTGAGTTTAAACCATACTCAATTTTCCTAAAATTTCTAAAATGACAGCGGATAACTCAAATAATCAGATTTTTTTAATGCAAGTTTCTTTTGAGATATTTAGTAATTTTAAAACCAATGTAAAAAAAATGTAATAATTCATCAATTGTTAAAAGTGAAACACAGTTTTTTGGTGTGTTAGAGTCATTTGCATCTGAAAATTGCAGAAATATATTCGTTCATTTATTTTCGGAACCATTTAATCCTAAGCAGCAGGGAGCTGGACACCCCGGACAGGTTGCCAGTTCATCACCGGGCCACACAGAAACAAACAAGACATACATTCACTCACTGACACCTAAGGGACTTTGTAGGGTTACCCATTAACCTGACATGCACGTTTTGGACCTGCAGGAGAATATCAGAGTACCCGGAGAAAGCATTAACATGCAAACTCAGAGCAGAAAGACCAGAGCTGCTTTTGAACCTGCAACCTTTTCAATGTGCCAGCATGCAACCTTGCAGATGCATCTGACAGAAAAGATAAAAAGACAAAACATTAACTTAACATCCCCCTGAAACCTGTTTGGTAAAGCAACTCAATTGGTTGTTTCTTTATATATATATATATATATATATATATATATATATATATATATATATATATATATATATATATATATATATATATATATATATATATAAATATTTTAGTTAAATGCTTCATTTTCCTTTTATAGCAAATTACAAATGGGAGGTGACTGTGGAATACATTATCAAAAGCCACTCAACAGCAACAAACCATTACACTGACACCACTGTGTTTAGTGCAGCTTTGTCATGAAGTGCTTGTTAGTCTGCAGAGATTATAATTTGGACTGTTTTTCAGAAAGTTTCTTGCTGTTTCTGAGTAGACACACTCTTGTAAAAATTTAGAATCTACTAAACATCTCTAATGCTGGAAAACCATCACAGCCATGACTGCTTATCGTGATGCATGAAGGAATTCTGGCCTCCCAAACAAATCCAATATTTGTTGTTGTGCTCCCAGTTTAGTGGTTTCTCTGCTCCAATTTATGTGATTCAGAGGTTGAATCACCTGTGGAGCAGCTCATCAAGCTCTGCAGAAACCTGTTGATCACCTGCTGATTGAAATCAGGTGTCTTGAAGCAGGGTTAAAACTAAAACATGGATACCGGCCCTCCAGGACCAGGCTCAACCATTGCTCTATCTTTGCTGAATAAGAAGTAAGTTCAGAAGGTTTAAATACAAAGATTGTATATTTTTAATATTCAGGACTAGTGGTTAATAATAACTACTCACATTATTAGTGTGTGCGTGTTTGTATGTAGCATGTTTTATATTGTTGTTGAATGAATCTTGTAGCTTCATCAGTTTTAAGTTGATGAATCATATATGATTAGTTGTTTTTGTCACCACTGCCTTTGTTCTAAAATATTGAGGCGTGTGGTTTTGGTGCCTAGTGACACGTTACTGCTACCTCACACATGATCTCAGATCCATCTTGAACCCTTGCTGCATCATAGGAGTCACGTTCTCATGGGCTCTTCCTCATTGCAGCAAATTTATAACCATCACCCCTCCCAACAAAACCTTTAGGTGTTTCCATTACGGCAGGTATTATTTGCAGTTTCTTTTTACTGTACAGTTTTGATCTGTTTTAATAATGTTGTCTTTGTAATGCGTTTTTCAAAACTTCTTTCTACTTCTGTCACAGTCAGGTTGTTTCTGCCATCACTCTTTGGTTTTGAGTTTCCTTCTGCAGGTGGGTGTGTCCGGAGGTGGCCAAGCTGCAGACTCTCTGCTCATCAGCCGGCCAGGGACCTCCACTTCGCTGGATGGTTGCTCCACCTGGGTACCTTCTAACGCCCACTTTGCGTTTTAGATTCGAGCTCTTAGACCTTTTGAGATTTTGATGTGTTTGAATATTGGATTTTAGCATTTTTACCTTCCTGCTCTTGTTCCCAGACAAACCTCCACCCTCATCTCAGACTAGCAGCATTCTGGAACTCCAACCCCGCTCGTCCCTCAGTCTCTCCCTGGCCAGGACCACCTCCGGTAGCCCACCTATGCCCTCCTGGATTTACACGTCTTCAAGCTCAGCTACCTCCACGTCTCACTCTCTGGATCTCAGCCTCAGGATAACCTCTTCAACCCAGACCGGACCACTCCCCCTTCGAGCAATTCCCTCTCTCCAGACTGTAAGTCCTCCACATAATTCTGATTCCCTGTTCCCACCCTCGAGTTGGATCTAACTCCTATCTGTCCGCAGATCCCCGCACCGGATTGCTGTTTGAAGATCTCAGCTATGTTTACGCTGCTCCCTTGGTTCCCCTTTTAATAAATGATTATTTAAACCTTTTACCCAAGTCTCCGTGTTGATTCTGTATGTCGTGGGTTAGATATTTACACCACAACATAACAACTTCTTGGTTGAATGAAAATCTATTTAAATCCAGATGTTCCAGAGTTATGAATAATTCTGAGATTGGCATTTTTCAGGTATTATTTAAATTGTTCTGTTTCATATAATCTATTCCTGTTGTCCATCTAGCTACATAAATGTATTTTACTAGAATAAAGTAGTCAGCTTTTTCAGGTGTGTTAATAGTTTCAGGCAGTCAGACAGAGCTAACAGCTCGTCTGGAAATGTCTTATCATGACTACGCGCAATCCTACATTAGAATAATAAATGTAGCACTTTCTGTTGTCACCCACAGACTGAGAGATAAAGTAACAACAACACAACTATTTTAAAACGTTTCCACTAGGGATGCACCGATCAGGTTTTTTCCTGCCGATCACCGACACCGATATCAAAGAATGCTGATCACCGATACGATCACCGATACCGATCACGTGGATTGGCCAGAAATTTTCTACAACATTATAATGAGTGGTACAAACTACATAATCTGGGAATAAAGGAAATGTAACCTAATCTAAAATGGTCTGTATTAGGGTTGTCACGGTGTGAAAATTTAACCTCACGGTTATTGTGACCAAAATTACCACGGTTTTTGGTATTCTCGCGGTATTTTTTTTAAACGTGCTACATTTTCACACAATTAAATAAACCCTGTATGTCAGGAAATATTGTCCTCAGTTTGTGTCTAAATTTAGCCTAAAATGTGTTATTTTGTAATTATATTGTTTATTTGTTTACAGTTTTTCCCTTTAGTCTCTAAAATACCAATATTTGCCCATAACTTCTTATTTTATGTCTGTTTGATGTCATCATTTAAAAAATATTAGATCAGATGATACTCAGTACTCAAGTAGCCTTCTAATCAGATACTTTTTACCCTTACTTGAGTAATAAACCCTATATCAGGAAAATATTGTCCTCGGTTTGTGTCCTTCCAGTGAGATTTGCAGATGTGGGAAAATGTCATCAGGCAGTAATCATTGTTAAATTCATAATTATTCTCAGAGACAGACCAACTCTTATCTGCCCCTGGGAGCCCCGTAATGCATAGCGTCATTTCAACATGGCGGTGGCCGTGACACAGTTTATATGCAGGTAGCGGCGCTGCGGCTGCTTTATATAGCGACTCGTTGCATTCTCCCTCAATCCAAATCCTCGGATCACGCATTTTAGCTAAAACGTTGGCTTGCCTTGCGTTGACTGTAGAGTTGTGGGTGATGGTCACACAGATGTGTCATGAGATTTGAAGAGTCTCCGTCTCCTTCTTTGGCCATTATTTCAGCTTTAGCTTCAAGAAAGTTTTGGTTGTAAACAACAAAGCGTGCATGTGCCGCCAGCAACTTCAGCAGATGATACGGTGGCTGGTAAGGGTCGCCGCGCCTACACCGCAGCCACGGTAAACCCACCGAGATAATATAGTTTTGTTTTAAAACAAGACGGTTATTATTACTGTCAACTTTTTTTTACCGGGGTTTACCGCTACACCGGTTACCGTGACAACCCTACCTGATCAGTCTGCTTTGAACTATTTTGAAAACTCCGATCAAAACCGATGGGGGCGCTATCGGCCGATTGGGATCAAATGCCGATCCATCGGTGCATCCCTAGTTTCCACATCTAGTTAGTTGGAATCAAGGTGCGGTCTACTGGATCCGGACTTTCTGATCAGTGTGCACTCCGGATGGAGAGGAAGCCCGTACGCTTGGAGTCATAAACTAAATCTTACTACATAAAGAAAATCGCCATCCGACTTGAGGGACTCCAAATTCCTAACAAGGGGATCCTCACGTCTGTGTGAACTCGTAATGTTTAACCTACAACACCTGTCCCAATGAACCCGACTAATGAAATTTTTAAATCAAATTTGGTCCTGTGGCAGTTTGACCGTTTCGTATTTGTGATCCGAGACTAAAATAGAAAATACAAACAACACAACAGTTTTTGTGTTTGTATCCATTTATAAAACAAGTAACCCAAAAACAAATCTCTTTCCATTTTGTTTTTTTAGATTGAATGATACATGGATTGGTTAGCTCAGCATGGACTCTGCAACCACATGGGCCCACAGCTTATAAACAGTGAATATGTTCGACTTTTTTAAAGAGAGAAAAGCTGACAACCCCTCACCTGGCTGAAAAATATATTTTTTAGTGTAACATTCCTTCCAATCTGATTGGAACATTGGACTGTTTTGTGATTATTTAACTGTAGCATTCTTACACGCTGCTCCTTTAAACCAACATCCATTTCTCAAGCGTTATTTTCTAACTCATATGTTTTACCACCATTTTCAACCAGTAACTGTATTCAAATGGGTAGCCATTCCTACATGTGAAACTCTTTCAAAGGCTTGAGATTTTCAGTAACCACAGTAGGCAGATTTGAGTAAAGTTAAAACTAACTTAGAAAACAGGAAATCAGTTGCAACAACCATGGGATGAAGGAAAGCCAAGCAGCTCACACAATAAATGAGGACACAAAGTGGCTCCCATTAGAGGCTTTGCTGGTTTGCAGTGGCATCAAAGGGGCCCCCTAAATTAAACTGGGATTATATTTAACCAGGGAGAGCTTGTTGCATTGCTGAGTGTTTAGAGCATCTGGTGGTGTTGCTGCCAGTGCACCAGGCCCCTGGCATCACCCTCTTCTAAAGCTCTCATAAAAATGGGGCTTGTGCACAAATTTTCTACAAGAACACACACATGGAATATTGTACGCACGCACAAGAAAACATGTTTAAAATAAATCACTTTTGTAATGTTTTGTAAGTGGTCACAATTAATAAATTGGCATTGCATTGGCCTTTCCAACACTACATTGTCATCTAAAATAGTGACTGCTTTGTGATTTCATTCTAATGTTTATTCTGCAACCTTTCATCAAATCACATTTACATATACACACACAGTATATAGATCAAAAAACGAAATAAAATTATGAAGTGGTTCTCTCGCGTTTGTCTCAAAACCAACCGATAACTCTGTAGCCCGGTTCTAAACCAACAAGTGGACCATCTAATTGTCTGTCTCACTGAATTGCTGAACTTCCACATTCACCTGGGTCTTCTGCTGATTACACTCTTGCTTCTTTAGCAACAGAACACCACTGGTGTGAGAGGTTCTCCACTCAATAATATCAGATGGTAAATGGCCTGTAATTGAAATAGCACCTTCTAGAGCCCTGTAACCCCCCCCCCCAAGGCACTTTACAACACAATCAGTCATTCACCCATTACACACATTCACACCATAGTGGTGATGAGCTACATTGTAGCCACAGCTGCCCTGGGGCACAGTGACAGAGGCGAGGCTGCATAGCACTGGAGCCACCGGTCCCTCATACCACCACCAGCAGGCAAGGTGGGTTAAGTGTGTTGCCCAAGGACACAACGGCAATGACAAACTGAGAAGTGCGCATTACGGACAACCGGCTGCTACCAGAATATGCAACTGGTGTTTAGCTGTCACGCTGAGAGCAGGAGGTTAGGACCCAACATGCAGAACAGCAGATCGCTCGAGGCAGGAGCGGTTGTTGAAGGTAAAATCCTTTATTTAGGATGATGGGTGAATATCCTAAGGGGCAGGAAGCCAAACCGAACATCAGATAAAATAACTAAACCACAAGACAAAGCTCACTCATGAGCAAGACCCTGGAGTTCCTGAGGAGCACAGAACAACGCTGACAAAGACAATGGACCAACACACACTGAGGGACAAGACAGGGTTTTTAAATACATAGGGAAGCAATCAGGGGAACAGGTGACAGGTGTGAGGAGTGAGGTCTAGAGGGAAGACAGGTGTCATCAGTAAACTAAATAGGGAAAGAACAAGCAGAGGGGGAGATAAACCGTAACCTATAAAACACTAAATAACTAAACCTAGAAACTAAGGGCAAAGATAAACAACTAATGACTAGAGGGGTGAGGAGGACTGATGCAAACAAATAGGAACTACACGGGAGTGACTAGGAGGGAACATGAGGGCAGCCTAGAGAAAGAACAGGAGGGGGCTGGGGACCAAAGGGACAAAGAACATGACATTAGCACTCTTTCGTTTGGTTCCGGTACCCGGCGGACGTGGAACCAACAGGAGTGGTGAAAGTTCCATGGCCATATTTGTGTTTAACAACTAGCGTGTTTTGTAGACTATCTATTGCAGCTTTAAATGCATCGCATTAAATTTCAAATGGTATCAAATTGCTGTTTTAACTGTGATGCATTCCATGAAAAATGACTTTGAAGATGGAAAAAAAAAATTCTACTAAAAGCCCCAAAATGCCATTCATGAACCCCATAACATTTTCTTAACAGATGTAGTTCAACGAAAGTGTCTCTTGAGGGACATTTTGTATGATGAAGCAATCTCACTTGGCACATCACACCTGTCAGGCTTGAATTGAGTCATCAGATGTGTTTGTCAATGCTCGATTCGATTCCAAACCAATTAGTGTAGTGTCAAACATTTTTGGGTTAATATGCCAACCCTGAAGTCTAGCGCTAAGGTGAAGATAAATCAGCTTTTATGATGGGTTGTTATGGTTTTTATAGCACTGGGGTTGTGAGGAACTGATTTGGGGATCAATCACCTGCATGTGTCCGCCAGGAGCTCGGGTGCGGTGAGGATCGATCGAGGATCTAAAGCTCTGGTGATGGAATATAGGTCCATTCGTGTGTGTGTGTGTGTGTGTGTATGTATTGAAATTGGGTGCAGTTTTAAGGTATATGTGCACAAATGCAAGAAGGAGAAAAATTGATGAAGGTGTGTATGTGTGAGACAGAGAGGAGATATATCTGCGGCTGCAGTAGTGATGAAGAGCTGCTGGACTATGACCAGACCATCTCAGTTCATATTGGAGTCTCCCCTTTTCTCCCCCTCCTGCTCTCTCAAATCCACTTATTTATCTGGGTGGCACTTTAGAAAATCTCATTGTCACACAACATTTAACAAAGACAAAAGTCTCAGGCAGGCAGCTGGAAATGACTGGCCTGACAGCTAGCGCACAGCACCGAGTATTCTTAAACAACCTCTTTCGCTCTTGTCTGGCATGCTTTCCCCTGGGGACAGGCCAGCATTTTGGGGTGAAAACTCTGCCAAGACACACAAATAATTGTGCGCACATCTATGTGCACAGATGGCACGAGCACCCCCATCAACACATGGATGCAGTAGTGGCAATGAAGTTTGTCAGTTCAGCTCTCTCGACTCTCTTTCCCCTGGATACAGTGTTTATACGCATTTGACATCTCTCCCGACTGTCAAATGGCTGCTTCCTCTGTGCTGTCAGCGCAGCCCGGTCAAAACAAAAGAGGCAGAGAGCGAGGCCTACGGTTTGTGAATCGGAGGAAGTTGCTGCTGATTACAATGCCACTGAAGAAGAATTCCGATCCTGTTAAGCATACATGGCTGCCAACCAGGGGTGGATTTAGGACTGAAGAAGATCCGGGGTTTAACACACACGCGTGCGCACACACACACACACACACACACACACACACACGTGACACGCACTAGTCAACAACATCATATATATTTGTCTTGTACCACATAATTTTTAATCTGAAGCTACATATTAAGCATATTCAGGGCAGAGTATTGTTCCTGTTAGTGTTTAGTGTGAGATGATAGTAAATATTCCCTTTCTTTCTCCATCAACTTTATCTGATAAGCTAACTTTAGGCAAACCAGCAGCACAACAAATATTTTCAAATAAGACTCACAAACCTGAGTCAACACCAGTCTCATCAAAGCTGGGGTTCTGTCGCAGTACTTTTGGTCTAAAAAACGTCCTTATGTCCATCTTCACTCATGTGTTTCAGGCAGAGAGTGTAGAAGAAGCCGGCTGCTGAAGGGCTTCTTCTTCAGTGGTGGAGGCTCAGGCAGGCTGTATACTAACTACTGCCAGCTGCGCCCTCTCTGTTGGACTTTGGTACTGCATGTTACTTCCGCGATTTAGATCCGGGGCTTTTCATAATACATCCGGGGCTTCAGCCCAAGTAGCCGGGCCTAACGCCGCCCCTGCCGCCAACCCTAAACCACGTTGCAAAGCACTAAGAAAGTGAACCACACTGCCCCACCCTGTGTGCCCTGGAAATGTGTACTACGAACTCATGCTCTCTCTTCATTTTGTCTACTTTTGTTGACTCTTTAGCTCGTCTTCAGTCCACCTTTTCCTCTCTTGATCTTTGCGGTCCCCCACCTAACGTTCTTTCATTGAACGTGAGAACATTCAAGTGAGACTATTCCACTTTTACATCCCTTACCTCTCCATCTCTGATGAATTCCTTCACTCTGGTTGTGTATAACAAAAATATGGCTATTCGTAATCTTGCCCAAGGAATAATGTACACACACTGAGGACATCCTGACACCAAGAGAAGACTTAAATTTCTGTTTGTTTGACAATAGTACCGTTTCTCTCTTCACCTCCTTCACAGGAAGACCCCCATCCATCCTAACAAGGGCAACGCCTCAGCAACATTACCCTCTCTTCTTCTCCCTCGAGTTCTGAAGCCTTGTTCACACCAAATGTAAATGGTCCTTATTGCATACAGTGTCTTCTAGAGCCTTATAACCCCCAAGGGCATTTTACAATAGAACCAGTCATTCACCCACACACATACATACACCCTGGTGGAGGCGAGGCTGCCATACACTGGCTTTAGTACAGCTTCTGCATAGATCAAAAATCAGACCATTCACACAGACTGCGGAGCGGATTCGGAGCTCTGGAAAGTTTCCACACTGAGTGTATTTTTCCCAGTCAGATTTGCATAAAGTTAAAAAATTTACATGAGCCAGGAAGTGAGACATGGAACTGAAGACAAACGTGCAGTTTAGGTTTGTATCAGCTTGTCTTTGTGACTTTACCCAATAATACATTTGTTCTTTAATGGGCATTGTCCCAATTCTGGTCAAAGTCATGTATGGTTGTGGCAGAACATCTAGGCTAAAATCTGCCCTAACAGACAGACACTGTTTGTCCACATCCAAAAAACATGTAGGGAAAGGCTGAAGTGTCTGCTCTTGTTCCGCTCTAAGCTTTTCCTGCTGTCTTCATGTCTTGTTCCCTGATTCTGTCCTTCAGTGATCATTCTCACCTGGTTACTAAAAAGACTGAAAAAGAGGGTACACTGAGCTGTAGCAGGTTAGAGTTAGTCGTGCACCCCCCAACACACACACACACACACACACACACACACACACACACACACACACACACACACACACACACCTCCAAGGTAGGTACGGGGGTTTTGGTAAAGGCTGAAGGGGTTGGTGGGGAGGTTTGCTCGAAGAGAGGGCCCTGGTGTAATCTCAGTGCTGAATAGACGGAGCTCTTAATAGAATCTTGTCGTCCTGCTGCCACCGAGAGAAACAAGAGCTGTAATGGATGGGCTCAGCTCTGGCTCCCACTTCCCCCCCCCCCCCCCCCCGTGACCCTTACGTTGGTCAGAAGTAAGAGCTAAAGAAGCATTGTAGCCCCGGGCCTGATTGAATGGGGAGGGAGGGAGGTGGCGACGGTGGTGGTGGCAGTGGGGGGCGAGGGGTGGTGGGGTTGCTGCGCTGATAGACCAATTTCCCACTACTGCGAACAGCGCGGCTTGATTGATGAGGGCTGGTGCTTGTGAGAGGAGGCCCATCACATGCGATCACATAAGTACTTATTCAGCACGAATTGGGCTTGACAAGCCTTACGACGGCTTATTGCAGTCACAGATACCATACGAAGGAAAACACTCCATTAATCATGCGTAATTAACTTTTCCAAAGGGAGGTTCCACTTGGAACCAGAAGGAACCCACTCAGTGTCCAGATAAAAAATTTCAGCATCTTAACTGGTGTTGGAGTGGTCTTTATTAAAGGCTAAATCCAGTTTCCCCTGAGCCCGTGCGTTTGTACAGGAAACGGCTTCATTAGTATCGGTTTAGGGCTCTAATGGGCTCAATACAAAGCCTCCTCTTTCCAAATCAGCCGTGTTCAGCAACCTCACTGTGCAATATCCTGTGAGTGCGCACGCCCATAATGTTTCCCTTTTGAAGAGCGAGCAGAACCTGTCTGAGTGCCTGCCACTTGTTAACTATCTTAACTCACCCCCCCTTCCATGAAGTAGAGTTAAGAATGAACGAGGTGTCATTCTCTCTCTGCCTTCCCCCGAGAGTAAACTGAACCAGAGCCCTTTTGTTTTAAAGCAGCAGACCAAATGATCTGCCTCATGTCAGGAACAACACAAACACACAAAGTGCGAAAAGCACACAGACCAAACAACGAATATCAAACCGGATGATGTCATCAGCATGCAGCTCTCTCTTTTGGCTCATTTTTAAAACAAATATAATAAATAGTTTTACAATCTATCATGTGACTTTTTTCACATTTTGCCTTTGTAGAAGCACAAACTTTGCATCATGATTTCTAATGACGTACTTAATTAGACAAATAACATTCTCTTTACAACAAGCCAATCACGGTTTCACCAGCAAAGTCAACATTATTCCAAACTTGGCAGTCAATCAGTGCAGTGGATCACAGACACATGCCCACACCCGATCTGGTTTATTCATCCCTGCTGTTGGTCATCCTCAGTCATTTCCTCTGAACATCATCCTCACCACTGCAAGGAGTCGAGTCATTTCCTGCCTGTTAATTATTTCTGTCTAGCTTTTTTTTTTTAAAGAAGAGGGTGCATGACTCTTAGAACGCATGGCAGGTGTGATCGGAAGTGTGCACCTAATCCGCAGAGAAGAAAAACAGTTTTGATAAACTGAGTAAAAAAAAATCCTCTGATATCTTCATTGAAAGAGACAGATATGGGTGTAGGCTTTTCCACAGAAATTTGTAGTTTTTTGTGTATGATTTTAGGTCTTTATTGGCTTTAGTTTTTCAGTTTTATTTTTGTTTCGAAATTTAGTTTTTTCAAAGACAGTTCCTGGCATTTTTCACTTAGCTTATCCTCCTTCACACCTGGTTTTAATTTGCAAGTCACCACACCTGTCCTGTTGGAGGTTTACTCCCATTAAAGGCGAATTTTCCTCTCCACTGTCACTACATGCTTGTTTAGTATGGGGATTAGTGTAAAGTCTGACACAAGTCAGGGACTCGATGCAATCTGCTGGTTTTTCATACAGATGAAACTTTAACTATTTGGAATAATGGACTGAACTTAATGCACTGATAATAGGTTCAATTGGAATCTTTACTTTCTGAAATGTCCTCCTGTTATGCTTTTTGATAATGTACGATCCAAAGCAAAAACATAGAAAGAGGCATGTCCAGATAAAGTAGAGTGTTCGAAAAAGGAAGTAGGTGGAAGCAGAGGCCTATTTAGTCCTACTCCTTTCAAAAGTCTAAGTAAACATTGCACAACTTCACATGTGAATGTTAGTACTACTGCTAGTAACTAACCCTAACCTGGCACAGACACCAATATATACAGTGTGGGCCATTTATATGGATACACCTTAATAAAATGGGAAAGGTTGGTGATATCAACGTCCTGTTTGTGGCACATTAGTATATGTGAGGGGGCAAACTTTTCAATATGGCTGGTGACCATGGTAGCCATTTTGAAGTCCGCCATCTTGGATCCAACTTTTGCTTTCTCTGTAGGAAGAGGGTCATGTGAAACATCAAACTTATTGGGAATTTCACAACAAAAACAACAGTCTGCTTGTTTTGAATGTAACTTTATTCTTTCATGAGTTATTTATAAGTTTCTGACCACTTATAAAATGTGTTGTGTATCCATACAAATGGCCCACCCTGTACATCCTCTTACTAGATTTATATGTTAGCCTCTGGTTTTCAGTTGTCAACTGTATAATATGCCTGTGGTCATTCCTTGTTTTCAGTTTGTTGAACTCTGTGTGGTTTAGTTTCTGTTAAGTCCTCATGACACCACCAACCTTCCCTAATGCCCATTTGAGCTGTATCCAGCTCCATCTTTGGTCTGTTTTTGGTTAGTTACAAGTCATGCCCTACTGTATGTTCCACATTGGTCCCCTTCCTTTGTTCGGCCCTTTTTTTTTTATCAAACTCTTCTTCAAATTTATGAACCTACAAAATCTAATCAAGAAGAGTTGTGTAAGTTCCCAAGTGCTGGATCAAAAACTGCACAGATGACTAGTGAAGAGGGATCAAAAATACACAGGTGACCCTGTTACAGGCCTAAAAATTATTACTGGAGTCTTGAAGAAAGAAACGCTTCGGTTTGTTCGACTATGTAAGCATACACTGAGTTATGTGCTAGCAGAGATGGGGAACACTTCCACAGACAGGTGGTTAAATAGAGACCACACGCAGGCCCATAGTAAAGAGTAAAGACAAAGGGTGGAAGAGTGAGAGAGAAAAGGAGTAGGTGAAGGGTCAAGTACATTCAGTCAGCTTAGTTTGACTTATAAGCAGAGTAGAGTGTTGAGCCCTACAAGGCTGTTCTCACAACAGCGTTTTTCTCACTGGCATGGCAGATCCGGAGCCCACATATTACCCTAAATTTGGTTTCATTAATTACCTTCATGTCGACTTGAAGTCTTTGTGAACTAGGTATAAGATACAAATGCCAGCGAACGTTTCCACTGCAAACATATGAAGCAGCTTTAAGTTTGTGTGTAAAAGGCAGTTGATTGTGAGCAGGAGATCCCAGCTGAAGACATGAAAGGTTATTTTCAAATAGAAAATGTCTAATTTCAGTATAAACGTGTATATTATGCTACAATGAAGATTCAAACATATGAAGAATATTTATTAACAAAATAATCAAAAGTTTGCTTGACTTGAGTGGTTAAGGATCGTTGTAGGAGAAAAATGTGTCAACAACCCATAATCTGGTAAGGGTTGTGTGTTTTTCTTTACTCGTCTCTTGAGCCTGGCAATGCCCCCGCTTCCAGAGGGCTCTAACCCTCAAGGGTATGTTGTGTTAAAAAGAGGAGAGAAGAGGGTAAAAGAAGGCCTTGTCAGTGAGAAAAAGCCTCAGTGTTAATCACAGATTTCCCAGAAGAGCCAGAGTCATCGCCTTAGGACAGAAAGAGCGAAAGGACGAGGCATCGCCGCAGAGGTGTGGAAACGAGAGAAGACTTGAATGAAAGATAGATGGGGAGAAGGAGGGGAAAAGGAAAGAGGCACAGAGGGCAGCCAGCATTCCTGCGGCTACAGCTGTGGGGGCTGCAATCACTAAAACGTAGCACTGTCTCATTGCTGGTGATTTCTGGACATGGTACAAACAAAATAAAACAGCACAACACGTCTGTTTTGTGAATCAATGAAGAGACTAGCAATCAAGATGCTGGAGTTTATCCTCCCTCCTTCATTTGCTCGGCCCTTCCCTCAGTTCTTCTCACTGGCTGACAATCACTCCCTTTTGTGGCAAGGATGACCCCATCTCTGTCTCTATATTTGCCCTTTTGTTTACCACTGGCCGGTTGAGGCAGGGATCGGAGACTGAGACCATCTATCACTGGCCTGACAGCGAGCCCCGGGGCGGGAATGGCCCTGTTATTTGGACTCTGTGATGATTTCCTCAAAAAGGGGCCTCTCCTTTCCTCACAGGCCTGGCATGACTGAGGTTTGGTTTGGAGCCTCCGTACCTTCGCTGGATGTCCATCGAAAACACAGAGGATCCACTCACTGCATGTTTGGGTCACGCCAGGGTGAACAAGACAGAGTGTAGGGAGAGTTAAAGAGGATGAGAGAACACAAGCAGTGTTATTGGAAGTGTTTGGTGTTTCCTTTAGCCCTCAACAGGACTAAAATGAAGCCTTTAGCAGCTTTATTAAAAAAAACAGTCATGCATTTTAAATGAGAAGGTAAAAAACAGCATTTGAATGTTGTGTGGATGTTTTTCTTTTATTTTTCTTTTATCTCTTTTCATTTTATCTCTTCGTTCAGCCTTCACCCAAATCTTTTACTTCTGTCTAAACCTTCTCTTCCGCCTGGCTGAATCCCTCTCAGCTCCAACAGACTGGGACTTACTTGATGAGCACTTGTACTATTGTTCTGCTGCTCACATCACATTATCTTTACAGCCAGCTATAATTGGAAACAGGAGTCCTTCAGTGTGGCTACATGGTGACATCTCTCCTCTGATATTCCCATGTGTCATCACTGATATGCATTTAACAAAAACACAACAGGAAGACCTCCAGAACACAACAGAGGATAATTGAAGATGTGTTCTTCTCAAGTTATTATTTTTCTGTTTTTGTCTCAGATTTTAGTTTGTATATCCTCCTCCAACTGCAGAAAAGTCCATGATATCTGCATTTCACACAGTTTCATGCCACTTTTTGTTATATTCATGGGCGAAGTTTTAGGGGGGGGACAGGGGGGGACATGTCTCCCCACTTTTTCCAAAGTCAAATTTTGTCCCCTGCACTTTTTACCATCCCAAAACAATACTACGCTATATTAAATAGACACTGGTTGAGCACTAGGACCAAGCGGAAAACATCTGCTTGTGTTGAAGCCTGTTTCCCGTTAGAACCGTCCATAAGCTCATCTATTGGCTAACAGGAGATTGGCCGTTCCTCATGCCCCGCCCCCAAACTTCCAAAGTCAAAACTACATCTATAGTCATATTCATACACATAAAATATGTATTTATGTTCTTTACAGAATGTGGAGTACCCCTCAAGCCTCGAATATAGTCCCAATACTTGCTGCTTATTTTACCTTTAAAGACAGAAGTGAAGGATCATTTTTACCATGGCACATTTGTCATATATTGGGATTCATGGAAGAAAGTTGAAGTTCTAATTTTGGGCCAGATGGGAACCTTCAAAACTGTTTGACCAAACCTTAAAACTTGATAGCGGTCAAAGGGGATCTTGTTTCTTTGAAGGCTTTGCTGTTTTCTGAGGTTTTGAAACTAAAGCATGTCAGAGGTATCTGTGGGAGTGTCTGGTCCCAGGCAGAGAAGCAGGCTTAACAAAGGATGCACACACTTCATTAGCACTGTCCGTGAGAAGGAAGGAATCTTACACATGGAATCACTCTGGAGCTCCCGTCTCAGGCTACTGCTGTGCAGAGCCTGGACCCGCTGGCTTCCTTCCTCTAAAATCCTTCTGGCCTCTGCCTAAACACAATGTGCAATTTTTTCATATTCAGTGTCAAAGAAAAGGAAGACATACAATACGCAGGAGATAGGGTTACAAACTGTCTTTACACCCGCAGGTGTGAAACTCTCAATTCCTTCAAAATATCACCCATAATCCAGATCCCTTCTGCCATCAGCAATACCAGCCTGTTGCTCGTCACAGCTTGCTAGCAAAAAGTTGGTTTTAATGATTGATCGATGGTGAGGAAGGTGATGGGTGAAGGTTTCAGTGACGAAGGGTTTTATGATAAACTGGTTCATTTCTTCACACTCTTCTACGCACACCCACAGAGCTAACTCAGCTGCTGTCCCACATTGAACACGCTGCTCTGCACGCTCACATTAACACTCGCCTCTGCTCTCTCAGTGTCTCGCTCCGTTTCAATAACATCAAATGGTTAGAGTTGACAAAAGAAGTGAGGGAGTGCTGCCAGCTGCCCCCGGTGGAGTCGTGAAGGTTCACCCCACCACCATGAACATGGCACTGACCCCATCCCCACACAATAACATCATTCTACTAATTTACACAAAGTAACACCTCTTGTCTTTTGAACAATTACCCACTAGACACTTCCAAAGCCTTGCATTTAATCAACCTTTGTCCTTTGAAGTGCATGAGGTCTGGTGTCTTTGCGGATATGGCAGACATCTGTTGTTCCCACCAAAACTGTCAATTATTACATTTCAGTTAGGGACTTTGAAGGAAGTAGACATTTGTTCTACTTTTATTAGTTTGAACAAAACAATTAAACAATATTTAGCTTCAACCGAGGGCTGCTCAATTAATTGAATTTTAATCACAATTGCAATCCGGGTTTTGAACGATTATAAAAACAAAACTAGTAGATTGTTTGCTCCTCCCTTTTAGTTTACTCCGAGTTCAAAATCAAGCGCACCTCCCAACGGCGTCGTCAACTTAGGGACTTTGTCACTATTTCTAACAACTTTTCAGACCCCCCTACCTGGGGGGTTGCAGCACAACTCCAATCGCTGTGAAAGGAGGTAGAGGGGTGGCACAACATGCTTGGGATAATTATTACATTAACTGACTGTACCTGTAAATATCGGTGGGATGAAATGTGTAAAAAAGGATACAGGAAAAAGAAAGTGTTACAGAATAGTGAAGAGATGAGTGAAATCAGAACAGGCACCAAGATTTGGACACATTTTAACTACAGTTACAGAGTGTGGAAAATGCAAAGGGAAATAAATCCAGCGGGCTCTAATGGTTCAAAGTTAATGCAAATTTTACTTGCAGAGTTTTTTTCTGTTAAAATGTGTTTTTGTAGCACCCTGTTTCTCACGCTGATACATAACAACAATAGTTCATCTATCTGAGCGACACGTTGCTACCGTACACACTCCCCTACAGCACCGCTGGACGGGACTAAATAAATACTATGCAGCAGATTGTGGAAGTTCATTACAACATAGATTGTTGTATGTTTATATTTATTGTAGTTATATTTGCACTGTATAACTCTTTTGCTTTAGGTATATGCAAGATATTTTGTATCAAAATGGGTATGTATTGGGTACACTTAAATAAAATAAATCTCAGCCTAAACCCTTTGGGTCATAAACTACGAGCAAATGTATTTGCTCTTTTATTCCATTTTATATCTATTAAACAAACAAACAAACAAACAAACAAACAAATGAACGAATGAATGAATGAATGAATAAATAAATAAAATCAACATTAATTAAAAAAAAATTCTCTTAAATAATCAAGATCTCAATTTTAGTCAAAATATCTTTGTTATGTTCATTCTGTGTTTCATCTAACTGCATTACGGTTCATTTTTAACACAGCAAAAGTGTTATTTTTACCTTGTTTTTGATGATGTTTTGACTATCGCCGTAACCTTCCTCAGAGCGTTTCCGCTAGTAAACAGAGAAGGAAGTGACATCACCAACAGCGTCAACGCTCTGAGGAATGCTACATTGATAGTGGAAATGTGAGCAAAAAGAAAGAAATACTTTTTGAACACATTTGCTGTGTTAAAAAAAAATAAAAAGAACCATAATTGCATTTCAGTCAAAATAATTGTAATGGTAAATGGCGTGCATTTGATATAGTACCTTCTAGAGTCAATCAATCAATCAATCAATCAATCAATCAATCAATCAATCAATCAATCAAAGCTTTATTTATAAAGCGCCTTCCGCAACCCTGTCAGGAAGCCCAAAGCGCTGAACATTGTACAGTTGTATGTAAATATATTGAATAAATCAACAATAAAAGAAATTCAAATTACAAAATACAAAATGGAAATTACAAGATAGATGAAACATTCTGGTAAAGCACAAATGTGTGAAACACATTTGGATTGAGTGGATGGATTGAGTGTACCAATGAAAACTGTGGAATGGATTCAACATAATAGAGGGGCAAAATCAAACATGTTCTGGAAACGCCAAGCGGAGGAGGTGTGTTTTTAGGTGATTCTTAAAGACTGGCAGAGATGGGGACAGCCTAACTGAGGGTGGCAACTGGTTCCAGAGTGACGGTGCTAGGACTGAGAAAGCCCGGTCCCCACGGGTACGACACCTAGACCGAGGGACAGCGAGCAGGCCTTGGTCAGAGGAGCGCAGAGCGCGTGATGGGGAATGTTTGTTCAGGAGAGTGGCCAGATAGGGGGGACCACCACCATGGAAGAAATGATAAACAAAGACGAGGATTTTGAATTGTGAGCGATAGCAAATCGGAAGCCAGTGCAGAGAGGCCAGAACCGGACTGATGTGGTCCCGTTTCCTGGTCCCAGTCAGGAACCTGGCAGCGCTGTTCTGCACAACCTGTAGGCGATGCAGTGTTGACTGACACAACCCTGCATATAGAGAGTTGCAGTAGTCAAGCCGAGAAATAACAAAGGCATGCAGTACCCGCTCCAGGTGGGCTCTCGACAGCATAGGCTTGATTTTAGCAAGGCGTCTCAGGTGAAAGAAACTGGACCGGATCACAGAATTGATGTGAGAGTCAAATTTAAGTCCTACATCAAGTTTCACCCCCAAACTGGTAACAACTGGTTTTGAGTATGGAGAAAGAGGGCCAAGATCAGCATAACGATCCACATTCCTGCTGTTGGGGTGAAAAACAATGAGCTCTGTCTTTCCCTCATTCAGATGTAGATAGTTGGACATTAGCCAAGACTTCACCTCATTAACACAGGAGACAAAGGACTGAATGGAGTGACCTTTCTCCTGACACAATGGAGAGTAAATCTGGCAATCGTCAGCATACAGATGGAATGATAGGCCATGTTTACGAAAGATTGACCCCAGAGGTAGCAGATAAATGGCAAACAAAAGAGGACCAAGGATCGACCCCTGCGGGACCCCCCAGCGGAGCCCCTCCCAAGAAGAAAAAACATCACCCAGTTTAACACAGAATGTCCTGTTTTGGAGATACGATCTAAACCAATCCAGAGCAGACCCTTTGATCCCAACCCATCGTTCCAAGCGATCGAGTAGAATCGCGTGGTCATCTGTGTTGAAGGCTGCTGTTAGGTCTAACAACAGAAGCAGCACAGATGTACCCTGATCTAGTGATAGATAGATGTCATTTAGGACCCTCAGTAGAGCAGACTCTGTGCTATGGCCAGACCTGAACCCTGATTGGAAAAACTCAAACAGATCAGAGTCAGCTAAATGTGAGACCAGCTGCTGATAAACGACTTTCTCAAGCAGTTTAGATGTAAAGGGCAGGGTAGAGATAGGCCTGTAATTTTCTATCACAGAGACATCAGCACCAGGTTTCTTCAGGGTCGGCCGAATAACTGCTGCTTTCAACATAATGAGTCCTGGAACCCCCCAAGGCGCTTTACAACACAATCAGCCATTCACCCATTCACACACCCATTCACACACTGGGGGGGGGGGGGGGGCAACTAATTGTGATTATAATTTTGCCAAATCGAGCATTCCCAATTCAGTCGCTAAAAGATTAAGTAAAAAGAAAGGGATTTATTTAAAGAATGACATAATCCAAATGGTTTTTTTAAATAATGGTAGCTGGATTTAATCTGAAAAATCAAATCACTGATCAGATAAAAGTAAGTTAATTTGACGACAAGTAAACATATTTCTCTCCAAAACTCATTCCTAATTGAAGTTCTATGACAACATAAAAATAAACAACTGTGGGAAATTCTAAAACAACCACATACTTCGTTGTATTTTGATCCTTTCTACCCAAATATCAGGTGCAATATAGCCAGTGCCGTGGCTGCAGCTCACTGCTCCCAATGAGGATGGGTCGAATACAAAGTTGAATTTCACCAGTGTCTGATGACTAATGGGACTTTAACTTTAATTTTAAATAATTGCCTTGTGAGTTGATCCCTGTGGGGAAAAGCTCTGGCACTCCTGTCTCAGGAACTAGAAGCTAGGCAGAGGACAGTTGAGCAGAAGAATTTTGAGTCTTATATCTTAATATTTTGACATCTCACCTCTGATTGGCTAACAGAAATGCAACTTGACCACTGACTCCGTTAGCTTTACAGTGTGGATGTTTTATCTCCACAAATTACACAAGCCTGAACGAATTCTGCCGTGTTGTGGAGTTGCCCATTCTAATGGTTAGCCTCTACTAGTCGAGAAGTTCTCTGCCATCTCCTGGATGCTAAACCAACAACAGCCTTCTCCATTGCAAGCCAAGATGGGTGAGTTCATGAATGCGAGTTTGACAAAATTATGTTCAGTTGACTTGTTTTTCTAATTCAAGTTTCCCCATCTATTCTCTATTGTTGGCTAATGCAGGAAACAGGGGTAGAAGACTATTTTCACATTTAGCCTGCATGTGAAACTCAGAAATTGTTTTTTGAAACATGATTGGTCACTCTAAGTGAACTTGGTCTTTAAGAACAGTGTCGACTTGATATTTCCAACGATTCATTGGCCAGTGAAAAAGATAAAAAAAAAATTGTGCATTCATTTCCTATCTTGTCTTGATATGGTCAAACCCTGGACAGAATTGTAAAAACAATCAGCGTTCATAGAAAATATATTTCAAAAAGTTGAGAAAACCAATAGAACTGCTTAAAGACTTGAAAAAGTGCAGGAAAGCCTGATTGTTGGAGGCATCTTTCTATCTGTAAGAGTGGCTTTAAATGATGCATTCTTCATGCAAATGCTCCCACCTGCTTTCCCCTTGACTAGATCTTTAAGTCCATATCTCTCCCTGCTGGTGTAACCTGTGGGCAAATCACTGTCAAATGTTGTCTCAAAATGTTTCTCCTTTTCTCTCTCCTCCTTGTCTTTTTGTGTATTTTTCAGTGAAAGACTCTTATCGCTTTGCCACAAAAGCCTTCCTTCCCCTGGTCATATCACTGAGAAGAAGATAGATAACAGTTCCTTTCAAAATACCAGATAACAGATCTTGATTCAATGAATCTTCATTGAGATCTTAAGCTTGTGTACATTCCTCGGTCTTGCAAAATAATCCATTACAGGTTAAAGAAGGAAGTACAAAAATATAAATAGTTTCTATATAAGAAATGATAAAAGACATAATGAGGAGAGATGGGGCATACAGGTCAAGTATGCTTCCTCAAACATTCGTCAGTCTGTCAGGTTGTTAGTTAAGGTTTCATGATTGGTGGACATGATGCAGATGTCAACAAACTAAATGTGCATTAATACTGACATTCCACTGAGACACCTATGCATATTCCTTTTAGAAACAAGAAGCTTCATCACCTTTATATCCAAGAGCAACCTTAAGTTTAAATGTTCCTGTCACACCATGTTCAGTTCATTCTCTCTTAGGTGAATGACCATAAATTAACAAAAGCTACAGGCAACTTAATCTGAAAGTAGAGCTTGTCAGTAAACCTGATATTACAATTTAAGGCTGCTTCTATTGGGTTGCAGTTCAAAAGAGATTAGGTATGCACCATTTAGTCATGCAGCCCTTGTGCATGAATTGGTGGTGAGGGAGATCAGTCCAAAGGAAACATGATCTCATCTGAGGAGATCCAGATCCAAGTCCAGCTCATAAAACTGTCCCTCTTAATGGATCACCTCATTGGAACACGTGCACTCTTGGTGCTCATGTGTGCATGCAACGGCTCACACACAAAAAGCCACGCAGTATCAGAGGGATGTAGATCCAAATACACTGCCCACATACACACTCTGACATCCTTTTATCAACACAGCTGTCCTCCTTGGAAGATGAGTTGAAATCTAAGCTCATGGATTCATAACAAACAAATTCATGTAAGTTATTTGCTGAACTGTGTCATATTTTCACGTGTCAAAAAGCAAACAGAGTTGTGTGCACTGCCCCTGTGATGTGGACCGGGTCTCTCAGGAGACAGCACGCACACGTTTCGCACCCACACACCAATAACATTCCCTCTCACCCCCCTTCCCCTCCCCTCTCTTCCCCTCAAGCCAAGCCCAGAGCTTGACCTCTTCATGTCACTCAATCCAACAGGCAATATTTGTTTTCGTCATCATAAATATTAAATATGTGCAGGGGCAAATATTTGGCTTTAGTGACCTCAAAGTGGTAAATGAATTACTGTATTCACAGGAGTAGAGTGAGTTAGTCAGGGTGTCCCTGCACACACACACGCGGCCTTTCAGCTCATCCAGCTCTTTACCGTAAAGGCCTGTCAGTGGTCAAGAAGGGGAAGATCCACAACTGCTGAGGAATGGCATTAAATGATGAAAAAAATATCATGGCACATGAAATTTACAGAGGCTGAGGAGTAGTAAAACTCTTTCTTTAGGCTTCCTTTGCTGTGACAGCTTAGATTGCAAGCAAACTTCATTTCAAGACATAAAAGTGCAGTTCAACATTACTTTATATTTCCATGTAATGGTTTCAATTCCTAATGCACAAGAAAAGGACAGAATTCATGCCAAAATTGAAACGAGCCAAAAAAATTAATAAATAAAACAAGACAAAAAGACAGGCCTTTTTGTGCAGAAAAGGCTTTAATGTCTTCTAGCATCATTTGAAAGGTATGCCATGTAAATCCATTTCAAATTCAGTTAAGGATGAAATGCATAAACACAAATATTACATGAATATACAAAGTTTGGAAAATATGCATAAAGACAGTTAAGCATCCGTAGATAAAACATGTTTTAATCCAGATTGGGACACTTTATTTAGGGGTGGGGCTAAATAAAAAAACTGTAACTATTCAAAGGCTTTGTAATGAATGAATCTTGATTAACCCCATTTTAATCATTCATGAATGACAATTTGCCCCTAAGCAATTTTTTGTTAAAAATAGTTTTAGTGAGGCACAGATGACATACCCACTCTTCAGTCAGTATGAATCTCTAACCACAAAGTCTGTTTGATTTTTTTGGTCACCTTATTAAGGTAACCATTGTGGAATTTGTTAGAATTTAAAACATGTATATAGAGGTGTAGTGTAGAATTCAGGGGGAGTTCTGCTGACAGTTACACGATTAATGTGTAATGTGCAGTATCTCAGGTGGTAGAGTGGGTTGCCTCATGAGTTCAATTCCAGCTCCTGCCAGGGGTATTCTGCTGTTGTGTCCTTGGGCAAGACACTTCACCCAACTTGCCTGTGTTGGTGATGGTCAGAGGGGCCGACAGCACCAAATGCCAGCCTCGCCTCTGTCAGACCGGCCCAGGGCGGTTGTGGCTACAGGTAGCTTACCATCACTAGCAGTGTGTGAATGTGAGAGTGCATGAAAGCGTGTTTGAGTGTCCTAAACAATTGCTATATACGTTTTATTATATTATTATTATTATTATTATTATTATTATTATTATTATTATTATTATTATTAATGCTGTGTGTAAGCATGTCCCTCCTGCTGTAATACAGTTCGTATGGAGAAGGATACTGCCTGTCTACTTTCAACTACGAAACATCACAGAAAAAGTTTAAATGTTCTTTACTTCATTTATTCAAGAAGAGTGATCTGTCATTAGTAGGGTTGCTTGATACTGGCCTATTTTTATTGATATCTGATATTGTCTAATTCTTAATTTTTGATACCTAAATAAATCAATGCTGATATATGCTGGGCCCCCCAATAAAAAAAAATAAACCATTTAGTAAGTAAGTACATTTTATTTATAAAGCACTTATCACAGACATAGATTAACAAAGTGCTTCACACAGATCAAAACAAAATAAAACAAAGTCATGAAATCATGATCTCAAAACAGCAATAGATAAACATCAGAAAAAAATAAAGTCATAAAATTTTAAAATGTCATAAAGAGATGAAAGCCTACAAATGTGAGTTAAAAATAAGAAAATAAAAGGTTTAGGTAAAAGCAGGTTTAAATAAAAGGGTATTTGCTGTTTTTTAAAAGTGTCCAGACTGTCAATCTTACTTAAGGATAAAGGAAGATCATTCCAAAGTCAAGGTGCAACAGTCTGGGAGAAGCGATCACCCCAACTTTTGTATCTGGTCTTTGGAACTTAGAGAAAGTCCTGGTGTGTGGACCTGAGGGCTCGGGTTGGAGCATAAGGCTTTAACAGTTCAGTAATACAGGGAGGAGCTTGACCATGTAGAGCATTGAAAGTAATAGTTAGGATTCTAAAACGAACTCTAAAGTTAACGGGTAACCAGTGCAGAGACAGTAGCGTAGGAATGATGCGTGCTCTTTTGTATGCACCAGTTAAGGGCATCGCTGCAGAGTTCTGGACCAACTGAAGGTGGCCAAGTGCTTTTTTATTAAAATGTGAAGAGTGTGTAACAGTAATCTAGACGGGAGGAGATAAAGGCATGGATAACCATTTCAAGTTCATATTTTGACACCAACCCTTGCAGTTTGGAGGTATTTCTTGTGTGATAAAAACAGTTTCGGACCAATGTTGTGACCTTCAAGAGACATTGATTGGTCAAAAATAACACCTAAATTCCTTAAGTTTGTCTTGAAGGCAGAAGATAAATGACCAAGGATTTTTTTAGGTAGCTAACATCACACAGCTCCTTTCATTGACTTAAGCTTTAAATATTATCAGGGACAACTACTTTAATTTGAGTTGGCAATAAAAAAAAAAATGTCACATTTATTGTTTTTCTAATTAATGGCGCAGTGGTTAGAGCTGTTGCCTTGCAGCAAGAAGGTCCTGGGTTCGCTTCCTGGCCTGGGATCTTTCTGCAAGGAGTTTGCATGTTCTCCATGTGCATGCGTGGGTTCTCTCCGGGTACTTTGGCTTCCTTCCACAGTCCAAAAACATGACTGTTAGGTTGATTGGTCTGTCTAAATTGTCCTTAGGTGTGTGTGTATGATTGTTTGTCCTGTGTGTCTCTGTGTTGCCCTGCGATGGACTGGCTCTCTGTCCAGGGTGTACCCCGCCTAATTGCCCGTTGACTGCTGGAGATAGGCACCAACCCCCCCGCGACCCTACGTGGACTAAGCGGGTTCAGAAGATGGATGGATGGATGGATCTAATTAATTAGTCATCCTTAACAAGTTAAATCCCCACCTCTATTTTTAAAATCATTTGCATCATGCGTTTAGCATTTTAGGTACAATTTAAAAACCAGATGATGCATTTTGTGAATCTTTGTGTTGCTACAGAAATAAAAGTTCTTGGTAAACTGAGAATAGTTGCCAGAAAGGAAATCCTCAGCTGACCTCGACCTAACTGTGCTCTTTGACCTGGTGAGCAGTCCACCAGTCCAAACAGTCAGACCGTCACACCACCCTGCTGCAGTTTAAATAAATAAAAATACATCAAATGTTATACATTTCCATGTCAGAATTGAAATAGAAATGAGGTTTCCCCTTTTTTCTGCTCTTACTTGTTTAAATGCGAATATGCAAAGAAACAGAAGACACTTGGAGACACCCAGCTTCCTCTAACAACAGGAGAGGATAGTAACCCTCAAAAGGATGGAACTCTACAGAGGGTTGGGGACTCAGATATTATCGTTAGAAGAGTCTGAAGTAATAGACCTCCTGGAGAGCTACACAACGAGTCAGACAACAGAGAGATGTGCTGCATCAAACCAGGGGGACAAGAGGGGTTCAAAAAGCATTCTTCCTTGGGGCCTTTCACCCTGGCATCCCCACACCCAGCAGGGGTACAAGCTTCTTCACACACACACAGTTAGAGGATGAGCGGATGGGACAGAGGAGCACGACAATAGAGGGAAACGAGGGGAACTCTGGAAGACAGTGTGAAATGAGAGAACATGAGACAGAAGATTCTTCAGTTATTGTACTCAGACAGCGTCCGCTGTCACCAAGGGATAATAGTTTAGACAGCTGCTGTACTTCTTTTTTTCTCTACATCATCCAACGGGTATCAGACTGTATCAGTGAGCAGTGCTCTTGGTGATTTGTTTTCTTCATCTGCCTAAAGACCATCATCATGGTCACCACTGATGAGCACTGTGAATGTAGTTGCCATTCATTAAAACTCTGCATTGATGGAAACGCCAATCTGAGCCACGCCAAGCCAAGCTGGCCTTTGCCAAGCCCCAAACTGCCTGCTATTGTAACCCTTCCAGGCACGCCGGAGGAGAGCATAAAGCGAGTCAGGTCCAACTTTTCCTTCTGGGTGCCAAGAAGAACTCCATGTAACCCCGAACCCTGATGGGGAGCCAATCCGAATGAGAGTGTCCTCAAAGAAAGCCAATAAAACAAGACTGTGATTGATGCAACCTCAAGACCAGACAGCTTAGGCGGACTTTTAAAAGCCACTTTGTAATGTACATATCTATCCTACGCTGAATTAGATGGTTTACATGTGACGATAATCCAAAAATACTGGCCACGAGCAACTGATTTAAAACCCAAACAAATCTGGTCACTCTATGCATCCATCCCAGTCCTTTTACTCATTTGTTTACTCACTTGTCTGCAATTGTTCAATTTAAAAAAAAAACACTTGGCTGGACATGCTTTAAGCTAAACTGAAATCTGTCTATACTTCTGTGATAAACGAGAAACTCCCTGTTTTCTGTTAATGTCTGCAGATCTGTTATACCGTCAGTGAGGTTTATTTGCATCTGTGTTCACATGCTACACTCCTAAAGCCTGATTTATGCTTCTCTGTGCACGGAGTTGAAAAGGTTTTCACATTTGAACTTCTGTTGCAAAGTAATTCCCCACCAGGACAACAGGGGGCATAGCGATGTTTGTTGGTATCCTGCCACCATAACACTCATGAATCCGGTCCCCGATAGTGTATTTACTAATGTGTTTATATATTTTAGAGACTTTATAACACGGACAAATTAGTCCTTCATTCTCCTCCACCTCTTCATGCGGTCGCCATCTCTAAACCCACTTTTCCCATTGTTTCCATCCATATTTTGCACTCGTATTTCGTACTCCTTCTCTCACGGGTGAATAAATGTTCATATTTTCTGACTTTTTCCACGATTCATTCGTCAATCTGTTTTGGGTCTGCCGCTAAATACCTGTTTACTTTTTAACAGAGCTACAGTAGTGCTGGTGACGGACACGAGCACCAATAGGAAGCGGCCTCCTGACCAATCACAAGCTTGCAGTCTCCGACACTTTGGATGGATGTTTAAAATTTTGGGCATGCCTCTGTCACCCTTTGTGAGCCTGTCGGAGAGCCCTTGTGCCGATGCATAATGGCGTTGCGTGTCTCCGCACCAACGGAGACGGAGAAGTATAAATCAGGCTTAACACACACACACACACACACGGACGGACGCACGCACACACACACACACACGAGGGCTATCAGACCCATATCAAACCAAGCAGAGATGAGTAGTAGGAGTGTCTCTGCTTCAGCTTTTAAAATGACATCTCCCCAAGGAAACATTATCCAGTTTTTGTTTATAGCAACACTTAATTAAGCAAAACGATTCCAACAAGTTACAGCCTAGATTTCCAGCATTTGTATTTGCTTTTTATTGCACGCAGGAAATCCATTTCCACTTTATTCCGGCTGTCTCTCATTTATAGATTTTTACAATTGTCTCCTGGTTCACTCAGCACTTCCTGTGACTTCTATCTTCTGCCCAGCTGACAGAAGCAGAGCTTTAAAACTGAACTGTAACCCCTCGGTAACTGTGAAGATTTACTGTTTGGCTGTAAAAGATGACAAGAAAAAATATGTGTTCCTATTAAACAAGCGGCCTTTAGAACAACGTAAACAGATCTGAATTTGTTTTTCCTGCATCAAAATGCATCTACTACCACTATAAAACACACACACACGCACACACACACGCACACACACACACACACACACACACACACACACACACACACACACACACACACACACACACACAGAATTTAATATTGTAATAATGCTGTGCACATTAATTTTGAGTTTTTATATCTAAACAAGACTGTATGTTATCATCATGCTTACACAAACTCATCTCAGCTCAGCTTGGCCTGCCAGCCTCATTGCTGTAATTGAGAGTTAATGACGCAGTTGGATCTGTTCTTTACTTCATATTAAACAGAGCCTGCTGCTGCCTGGCTGGGAAAAAAAATGCAGCTCGGCCCCTTCTCTCCTCTCCACTCATTTCTGTCTCTCACATTTCCACAAATCAATTAAAACCACACATACACACGCACATTCACGTCCATTAAAAATACACAAACACACATGTCTATTGGAATGACAACTGTACACAGATGTATGTGTTTGGGCAAAAACGTTCCACTACAGGTGGAAGCTGTGACATGACCAATGGCGGTGCCGGGGGGTGCTAGGGGGCGCTATAGCTACCGCTGGATTACTCATTGCACCCCCATAGCACCCCCAAGTAAATATTAGATATTTGTTATAACAATTTAATTTTAAGTTTACGTGTGGATGTGATTATGTTTAACATACAAAACAAGAATGATCAGTAAATTATCACATAGATAGTAAAAACTTAAACCAAAACAGGAAATTGGTGTTAACCTTTGACCTCATTTTCCACCTGCGAACGAGTGAAAGGTAGAGCTAGTGGTAAAATGATCAGTTTTTGTTGCCCAAATTTCCACAGGTTCAGTCAGAGACAAATGAATCTTTGGAAGTGATCTCAGACCCACAAAAACCTACGGATCTAGATGAAGAGAGTCAACCCTCAACCGCCGCAGCAGTCGAGGGTTTTGCCGGTGGAAATGCTAACACTAACGTTAGCACTAGCACTGGACCGCTGGATATTAGCAGGAATCCCCAAGATAGCCCAAGAAGACCAATTCTTTCTAAATATCCGTCACGTCTGTTTGGAGCTCAACAAAGAAGTTTCAGCAAAGGTTGGCTGGATCAGTGTATGTGGTTGTAATACAGTGTGAGCAAAGATGCTACATTTTGCTTTGCTTGTCAGCATTTTCTAAAGGGAGGCTATGGATTTCACTTTTAGCCCGCATTTACAACACTTGGCTTCATTAACTGCCGAAAAGCAGCTGCATCTTTGAAAAACCATCATGAAAGCGCTGGACACAAATTTTCGATGGAGGCATGGAGTGACTTTAAATTAAAACAAAAAAGTGGCTCAAAACTCCCAGACATTCAATACTGGTTCAGGAGAACCGAAGGTACTTGATGTGTGTGATGGAGAGTTTGCGCTACACAGCTTGTCAGGGGATTGCACAGCGCGGCCACAGTGAGGATGAAGATTCAGCAAACAAAGGTAATTTTCGTAAGATGTTGGATGTTATTGGAAAGTTTGATTCAACAGTCCCAAAGAAATTGACCTCTAATCCATCTAATGTGAAGTATGTTCATCATGATATACAGAACGAGATATTTAACATAATGGCTGAAATGATAACAAATCAGCGACAAGGTGAGGGAAGCTGAATATTTTGCCATATTGGTGGATGGAAGTAAGGACATCAGCAAAAAAGAGTCCTGCGACTGACTGGCGCCAAGAACGCTGGACTGCCTACAGTGTGCAGGTCGCTCAGGACCCTTTCTCTATCGCTGACCAGAGAGGGACGGGGGCAACGGTGGAGATGTTAGCAAGAGAGCAACGGAGAGAGAGAGAAAATAAATAAACAGGACAGAGACTGTAGTGTGTGTGTGTGAGAGAGAGAAGTCAGCAGGGAGTTGTAGAATGTTCTCAACTGCTGTTCTCCAGAGCAAAATCTCCTGGAGGCTTATCTGCTCCTGGCATTGTCATTTGTCATCAGCCAAGAGAGGCTGGGCCACTTCTCTGGCCAGTGCAACACCACCACACACACACACGCGCACGCACGCACGCACGCACACACACACACACACACACACACACACACACACACACACACACACACACACACACACACACACACACACACACACACACACACTTGTTTGTAACCACTTGTAAGGACTCAAAATGGGACCATGCTTTGTGGGGACCATCCTTTGTGAAGGTTACACAGCAATGGAGAAATAAAGAAATATGCCAGAAATGCAGTGAATACAGAAGTAACTTCAAAATACCAATTGGACAAAGAACGTTGTGGAGATCAGAGTTTTGGTCCCTACAAAACATTTTGTCCTCACGCCATGAGCGTGCTGTATGGCTGCAGTTCCCACAATGGTACAAAGACAGACACCTAAGCTTAAAACAGGGGATCCACCGTATAAGGACCGAATTTTGGCCCTAACAAGGCCCATCCGTCTTCAGAAGATTAGTGAATATGCCAGTTTTGGTCCTAAGTAGGATAGTTAAACAAGTACACACACACACACACACACACACACACACACACACACACACACACACACACACACACACACACACACACACACACACACACACACACACACATATGCTCGCTTAGACAAACAGATGTCAGAGGACAGCACACATGTCCATGAATGCAAGCACACACGGGTGGATATCCAAAAATGTGTGCTTGTCTACATTTAAACACACACGCAGCCGACAGTAGCATAAAAAAAGAGGTGCAGCCATAAAATACATGTGGAGGATATATGAATCTCATTAAAAGTGACAGATGAAAAACCAATAAAACCCATGTGGAATGAAATATGGGCTCGTGAGCACATGCAAACAAAGTTGTGATGGTCAGGACCTCCCTGCTTTGGCCCAGAGGAGCAGCTACATCTTAAATGTCCTCTTGTGCTGTGAAGTGTGCTGTAATCATTAGAATACAAGGTGTGATTCTGCATGTGCATGTGTCTACGTGTGTTTGTAACCCTAAACCAGTCAGTGCACCCCACTGCCTATTTAGTGCACACTGTTTCAACCCATTAACCTTGAAGGTCCAGAAATGTGCATACTTTCAGAGCACTTAAGTGAACGTGACAGCACGCTGAGGTGAATTTACGTTAACTTCATGAATATTCATGTTGGTGAGATAACTGATCAAGTCTAAACACCTCAACCTCGTCATATTTTTACCTTTGAGCTGAGAAAAGAAAGTCAATGGGAGCTTTATCCCTCCTTCCTTGTTGTTTTTTCTGTGAGGCAGAGCGCTGTGGAGTATTGCTCTTGTCAGTCACCGTGAAGCCCATCCCCAAGGTGTCGGTAGGTCCACTGATTTGTGTGCACCACTATCCTGACGGCCTCCGCCTCTCGTTTTCTCTCTATCTGACTTCTCATTCCTCCAGATCCCCTCTCTCAGCAGACTGTTCTTGCATAACCATTTATTTTACAGGTCTTTTTCTTTTCCCCCTCCTAAGTGCCCGAAGGGTTTAATTATGTGCATAGACAACCCCTATAAACTTCTATTCTGAGGACTTTTTATTGACTTTCGAGCCTGACTACCCTCCGGCATTTTAATTAACCATTTATAAGAGAAGAAACTACAATTAAATTAAAAAGTTTCTATAAAAGTACGGGCTTTCACATCATTCTTTTTTAGAAAGATGGTAGGCTTTATCTAAATGAGATGGTGTGGATATGTGAAACAGCTGGAGCGGGGTGCCTCGCTCAAATCAGGACAAAAAAAAAGGAAAGGAGGAAACGAGATGACAGGAAGAAGGGGGGAGCAAGAACGAAAAAATAGATGTAATTAAAAAGAAAGATTAAGGGAGTGATATAGCTGTAGCTGGGCAGGACAGAGAGAGGGAAGGAGGGAGGAAGGGGGAGAGCAGGCCGGCCGCAGGGCAAGGCAGAACTGACCTCGCTACTTAGACCCTAATTACATGTTGTGAAACTTTAGTCGGCGCACAGTCATCTGGCTCCTTTGGGCCTCTCGGCGCATCGACAGACAGAGAAATTACAACACCATTACACACGCTTTAAAAGATACACAAAGACAGAGAGAGAGGGAGAGCAGAGGGGTGAGAGAGGGAAGGAGAGGTGTGAGGAAGGGGGGAAATTAAAAGGAGACTTTTGAAAGAGAGGTTGATGTCATCTGGCTTTTTTTTTTTTAGATAGAGCAGCAAAGCATAAGAGGTCTCCTTTGTGCCGCTGCTGCTGCTGCTGAGAGGAGCGCTGGTATTTTTACAGGCCTGAAGATCTGTGTGCTCATAACAACGTGGGTACACAGCACTCAGCAGGGGTGCCTCTGTGAAACTCACCCCACAATCACTTTGATTTTAATATTCTCCATCCACTGCACTGCCCCCACCGCCCCAACAGGCAGACAGGGAGCTTCTGTAGCCATGAGGCTGCATTAAACAAGGCCTTCAAGCTTCCAGGCGATGCATACACTCTTCACGTATGTACTTACAAGCTTCTGCTATTATAAACTACATTTACGCTCATTTTTGGATATGTTTTAACTATAAAGGGACATCTAGGTGCCCCATCTGTTGCTCACAGTTTAATATATTTGCCCTGTGACCTGCAGCCCACTTTGGAAGCATATGAGTGCCAACACCTTTAAAACACACTCCCTCTCCTTTGTCTCGTTCTCTCTCCTCTTCTGTGTCACCTCTTTTATACCCTCCTTCACTCCTGAATGATTTTTTTCTTCTTATTCTCCTTCTCCCTCTTTTCTTCCACCCTGACAGAGTGTTGGGGAATTTGTCCCCCCAAGCAGTGCATTGTGGGAAATCTAGGTGGACCTCGGGGTGCAGAGGTGGGAATTCCAGCACGCAGCAGAAAACCACGGGGGGTGAAATCAGAGAACACGAGTGTTTTACTCCAAAGATTTTCAATTTTATTGGTTCAGTGTGCAGTGGACTGAACACACACACACACACGCACGCACGCACACACACACACGCACGCACGCACACACACACACACACACACACACACACACACACACACACACACACACTTGTTGCACGTGCATGCTCTTGTTTCCGACTAACTTATTGCATTTCATACAATCAAAGCCGGATACCTGCTGCCTTCATCACAAACGTTTCTTTTCCACAAATGTTTTCATATTCGTAGAGATATTATTGTTGATTATAATATTTTATAATATGGTGCAAACATCCATTTATGCCAGTAATTCAACTTAGACTGAGAGACCATCTAAAGCAGCGGTACTCAAGGTCAGGTGAAAGCAGTTCTTTAAAGGGGGATGCATGCATTTTCTGTGAAGTAATATTTAAAACCAAAAGTTTTGCTGTTGCCTTTTCATCATTTGAAGGGATGTTTTTAGCTTCAGTCTCAGCTCGTCTTTGCATTTGGTCATTTGAGAAAATGAATGCAATCCCAATGTCCCATAACACACTGAATCCTCCACTTTCTTTACTAAAAGCAACTGCAGCGTGTCGCATTAAGCACTGCAGAGCGAAGGTTGGGCTTGGCATTATTTAATATGAATCTATGAGATCAGGCTGATGCAATATAAAGAAATCATTGTCAAGGCAAATGCATTGCACTAAACTAAAAAAAGAGCAGTGGTTTTATTTGAACAGATTCTTCAGAAAAGCGTGATCAATCCTTGTCAAAGAACAAAGATGGCCTCAAGTTCAGCTCTCTTGCTCAAACCAGCAAACGAGTAACTGCGTGTTCATGAGTGTGCATTGATTAGTGCTCTACTGCTTGTTCTCATTTCCGTACATTAATTGTTGGGGTAAGGTCTTATCTGATGGGCTGTCTAGCGGCAAACTGAAACAGAGACGGGAGCAGCAGGAGCACTGGAAGTGGCAGAACTGCTATCTGTAATCTGTGATCAATCTTGGCCGAAGTGGCTGGTACGAGAAAGGGAAGTGGGGCCCAACCTCTGTGCCCCCTCCCCACCCTCCTCTCTCCACCCCTGCCATCTCCAGTTCCCTCCTTTCTCAGCACCCCACTCATCCCTGGAGGTAGCCTGGTCAGCCCTGAGGGGAGAACATGCTGCCGAGCAGGCAGACAATTTTCAGGCTGACTGCTTTTACTTTCGTCCCGTCCAGGGCCTCACGAAAACAAACTGACAAAACAAAGGACAGCAAATTAATGACCCGTGCTACCTCCCCTCCAACTCCGGCCCCCGCTATTACACCCTCCACCCTCTAGCCCCAGTCCCTCACCACTGACTCCTGATTTCGGCGTGCCCCTTCCTTGCCGTCTCTCGTCCACTTTCTCCCTCCCTTCTCCTTTCGTCCAGACTTCTGATCTCTCTTCAAACCACGCACGCACAGACACACATATCTGGACATTGACACATTGACACACGCACCTACACACATCACTACCACCATCACCCTCCTCACCCCAGCCTCCTGCCTTAACTCCTTGACCCGTGGCATCTGGTTTAGATTGTCACAGGAAGAGAGAGACAGAGACGTTCAGGGGGGTGAGTGTGAGTGAAGCGGAGAAAAGGCCTCTGTGTCTGTGTCTGGACCTTCATTATCATGTGTTAATATTAATGCAATTTGAAAAAGAAACAGACACAGAGACACACTGGGTGAAGAGGGGCTTGTCTGAACTGAGTGGAACAGCATGCTCACAGACCAGACGTGCTTCCCAACCCACAGCTTTCATGCGAGATGGCATTCCCTCTTCGAATGTTGTCACTTCACCACCGGGTTTCAATTTGTTATTAATACATACTGCATGAGCCGGGCTGTAGGGTTGCCTTTGTGCAGCAACGACATGTAAAACATTCAGTTTTCATAAAGAGCCAGTAAATGTTTCTACCACGCTTGAAGGTTTGAGACCAAAAGACAATATTATAAAATAATCCCAGTTTTTATAAAGATTTAGGCAATGAATGATCACAATTTATTTAATAATCTACAGCTCACAAAATACATGTTTAAAAAAGTTGTAAGACTTCGGACAGCAGTTTCTTTATCCTGTCGTTCTTTTCACGACTAAATCAGACTAAACAAATACACAGAAAAGCTTTTATCAACTAAAACTGCTGTAACATTCAATCTGAGCATGATTCGATCACAGCAGAAAAAAGAATGCTGCTACTTTTTTAATGTTTTTTTATTTATTTATTTTTTTGGAGAAGCTTCTTTATTTTTTTCTGCAAAAAGTTCCATTATTGCAGGAACTCACAACAATTAAACTTTTTGCCAAAAGGTCAAGTCAGGTAGAGAATCGCATTGCAGTAATCCATTAGCTTGTGTCAATTTGCACAATTATCTTCTCCAGATAACGCACTACAAGTAAAATAATTGAAAGTTTTGAATATACAGTCCTATTCAAAACAATCAACAGCTTTTGTGATTCTGATGTAAACAGATATAACTTCAGATGGATGCTCTGGAACTAACATTAAGTGAGCACCATGTAGGAGTAACAGCAAACCATTCTTCAAGCTCACCAGAGCAGAGCCACAGTACGAGTCCTGGGTCAAACTGTCTGCTACCAAATGCCTCCTCCTCCTCCTTTGAGTTGGCAGAATTTTTATCTATAAGCTTCTGAAATTAGGAAAAATACAAATGCAGACCTTACAAGTTTTGTGTAGGCCTTAGTGCATATCTGCTGACTTTTATGAAACAGGCAACAACTACGATCTGGAATTTTCTCCTTTACAGGAATCAAGTATGATTTATTTAAAAATCCATAGAAGCGCATGGGTTCACCCTGCCATCACCACATGGATTTAAGTAAACAAATAGGTACGAGCCTCTTATTGGATAATTACTGCACAGGTGATTATCTTTCAGCTGGCATTACGTTTTTTTAACCCCAACTCTGGCAGTGGAGAGGAACATTATAAATGACATCAAACAGCGATGACAACGTGATTTCTTTCTTTTAGGTTTAATGGCAGATTGCAAAAACAAAACGTAACCTTTGAAGTCTCGAGAGATCTTGTGATCTCGCCAGGAAGTTGGTGGAAGTCTTGAGGGATTTTATGATCATGTGAGTCGAGCAAGGAGTGAGAAGCTGCTTCGCTGCTGAGACTCTCCCAGTGTGAACTGGAGACCTGTGAGAGTAAACCGTTCCGCTGCTGTTCCACACCGCTGATGCTTCCAGAGTGCAGTAGGGGTAAGAAGAGGAGCAAGTGATGCACTCATCATGTCTAGTGCCTACTGTGCAAGCCTGTGGGGACAGTGCTATGATCTGGGGGTGCTGCAGTTGGTCAGGTCTAGGTTCAGCAATAGGATGTGCTCCAAGAATGAGGTCAGCTGCCTACATGAATATACTGAATGACCAGGTTATTCCATCTTCCCTGGTGGCAAGGGCACATTCCAAGATGACAATGGCAGGATTACTCAGGCTCAAATATCGAAAGAGTGGTTCAGGGAGCATAAGACATCATTTTCACACATGGATTGGCCATCACAGAGTCCAGACCTTAACCTCATTGAGAATCTTTGGGATGTGCTGGAGAAGGCTTTGTGCAGCAGTCAGACTCTACCATCAAATCTTGTGACATTGCAGAAGCTTAATGGAAGAATGCTACAGCAAATGTGTTGTAATCAAAGCTAAAGGCGGTCCAACCAAATATTAGAGTGTAACCTTTTATTTAATTTTTTTGAAGGTGACCATTTTTTGGTCGGGCGGTGTATATAAAATTTTAGAAAATGTGAAAAGAGGTGAAATAACTTCCTTAGCCTTTTCCCTAATTTGTCTATTAATCACCTAAAAGCCTTAATATGGTCCACACTTAAAGCCAGTTGGTAAAGGTGGTAATGAACCACAACGTTGTTTGGCAACTGCCTATAAATGTCAACGAAGAAGAAGAGAAAAAACTAAAACAAACATGACAGCAGCCCTTGCGGACCGGAGTGTGACACGGCTCCTGTAAACCATCTAACCCATCTAATATAACATCAATACAAGTTTCTGCATATTCCTACTTTGTGCAAAAGCCATGAAAAACATTTAGAGGCTTTTATAGATTAGATTTAATGTAGAGCAACTTCTTTGTGACAGCATGAGCCAGCTGCATCAAATAATTTCATGCAAACTGTAGAAGTGTATTCACTGGTTGAAAGTCTTTGCCCTGGCTCGAAATCATCTTTAACAGAGTTGTGTCAACGTCAACATGAAGTGTGTTAATGCTGAAGTGGACTACAGCACATTATTCATAAGTTAATGATTTTGACAGGTTTCATTTTGTCCAAGAAGGTGACAAAGGAACTGAAAGACTTACAAACACACTCGTGCAAACACAGCCACACACACACACATTCCTTTGGGATTAGCTAAATGACTATGAGCATTTCATCGAGTGTTTTCCATTCAAAACGGCTGCAGAGCAGATCCCTGCTAAAGCCCAGGTCATCGCCACGGCTTTTGGTCATGGCTTAATATTTAAACTGGGTGCTAGGTGGATTAAAAGAGAGTGTTATCAGTTGTCTGATTAATAAGTCCTGGTAAGTCAAGCCTTTCTGCCTCAGCCACACACAGATCCACTCTCGTGCCTGTTTTTTTTTTTCTGTCCATCTGACCCCTATGAGGTAACTGGTCACTGACAGAAGATTGATAGTTAATCAGTCTCTATCGGCAGAAGTCTGCATTGGCCTTAGCCAACTTTAGAACATTACACATTACCACACAGAGAGGGTATGATGTCAGTCAGGAAAAAGGGGGGAAAGAGAGAAATTATGCAAGGAGAAGAGAAAAGAAGAGGGGCAGGAGGAAGCAAACATGGCCGATAAGTACATCAATAAGATGTGTTTTAATTTACAAAAGCAGGGAACATCATGTAGGTTTTTGTCTACAAGTCTTCCTCTGTTTCCATTTCTTTTGCACCAAGACTCCATCCATAACATCTTTGCTATTGCTAAGGCACTGTTGTCTTCAAACTTACAGTATAGAGCTATTGATTTGTCTCAACACTTCACATACATTCCTTTTGTATCACATATTTGTTGCTTGATTATTTGGGCTGTGAGCCTTTTAATTTAATGTAAAGCAAACTTTGAAATTGTGTCCTCACACTGAAATGTTAAAATCAAAATTTATCATCTGCTTTCCCTTTTATTTGTCGATTGAAAGCACTTGAGTAAATGTTTTTGACTTCCTGTTAGAATTAAACAACCTCGTTTCTATGCAAGCATTCTTTTACAGTTAAGACTAAGAGTCTGCCAGCATTAATACGTCCACCATTACTCATTCCCATCTTTTTAATTACGAGTTCCACTCTGTCACGTCGCTGCAGCGGCCAGTCTTCGCCGGCTGAGACGACCGCAACCACACAGTCACAGATAGATTCCTCTAAAGCCGGCGCAGAACAGCCACCGACCGCCAGCTATCAACTTCCAACACCACAAAACCACAATTTAACCACTAAAAGTGAAGGAGAGAGAAAAAGAGGAATAATAGAGAGGGAAGGAAAAAATAATAAGATGGGTAAGGCAGCAGAGCAAAGGATATACTAGAATCGGGAACCAGTTTGTTTTTTTCGCTTGCTTTTGCAGAAAAAAAAGGATTTCCATAGAACATCACCGCCATGTCCATTTAAAAAGGCAACACTTAAACAATATGCTAACGAGCTTCCTAATGGCCACCACCACTTAGTAGCTGCTAATTAAAACCCATTTGATTCAGGAACACTTATCACGCTTAACAAGAACAACAATAACAACAACAACAAAAAAACACACTTAAATTTCCCATTAAGAGTTATGAACACCTTTGGTATTTGTCAAAGCGCTGCTACTCCTTCCCCTCCTTTTCTGGGTTCCTGTGTGTCTGTCACTCTGTCTCTCGGCTCGATTGCCTCTAATGGACGTGCTTTATCTAGGCTGACCTAACCATTGTCAAAGGGAGCAGAATTTGTGAGCTTTTAGAGTGGGTACACTCATCAATGCACAGGGGGGTGGGGGGACTGCAAGTGCAAGGAAGCACTGGGCGCAAGCGGGTGGGGTGTTTGGCAATTGTCCATGCATGCACTCTCCTGGCCACTTTGTTATCCAACACACACACACACACACACACACACACACACATACACACACACACACACACACACACACACACACACACACACACTTGAATCTTTCTTGCAAACATGATGGCAAGATACTACTGTATCAATAGAAATACTTTATTTCCCCCTTAGGAAAAGTTTATTTTGGCCCCACCTTAGCTCAAGCATCTGCATTTTACAAAAAAAAAAAAAGACGATTAAAAATTCCACAAAAGTTAGGTAACGGGCTGTTTTTTATCTGTAGCATATTTTTTACAGAACTGACAACATCAGAAAGCAAGATTTGCAAGAAGCAGCATCAGGAAATTTTAATTGCTAAACTTCTATGGAAATGACTATCTGGGAATTTGTGGTATACCTCATCATTCATCTGACTTCCAATGATTTCTAGGATACAGAGAACTAGAAGATAAATGGATATGGGCAGAAAAAAAGTCACATTGTCTCTGATGACCATGTTGAAAATGTTCTTTCCCATGAAAATGAAAATTCCCACTGCGCTGCTCTGGGTGGCTGCATGTTGGAGTAGCTCGGTTGACTATTTGTAAGTTTTGCCTTTTCCTGGACATTCTTTCTTCTAGTTTCTCAAGAAAAATTGTATTTATTGGGCATTTTACATTTCTATTTCTGGTGCTGTGAAGCTTGGATGATTTTTACTGCTATTTTTTCACTTTTTTCACTTTTTGAGCATTTGTTATTATGTGTAACCATGGCAACAAGCTGGTTTACAATCGGGTGCAGCTGATTAACATTGGAAAGGCTGAAATAATACCTCAACTGAAGCCACAAATCCCAAATGAGCTAAAACGCAAGAAGCGTGGGTGCAGAGCGGGAGCAAAACAGAGACAGAAAAAGAGCAAATTCAAACCATCTCTTCCATCGATCATAATGGGCAATGTGAGATCACTGGCCAACAAGATGGAGGAACTCCAAGCCCTTTCAAGGACTCAGCCAGAGTTTTGGCAGTGCAGTGTTATGTGTTTCACTGAGACGTGGCTGCAGGACCATAACCCCGATTCCAGCGTCTCTCTGCCAGGATTCCCGACTGTACGAGCAGACAGAGATCTGAAGAGGAGTGGGAAAAGAAAAGGAGGTGGAGTGGCAGTGCTTGTCAACAAGAGATGGTGCAACCCAGGTCATGTTTCAGTGAAATGTCGTCTCTGCAGCCCAAATGTTGAACTCTTGGCAGTAAGTTGTCGCCCATATTATTTGCCAAGAGAGTTCACCAGTGTTGTCTTGGCAACCGTTTATATTCCACCTTCAGCCATTGCTGAAAATGCATGCCATGCCATCACTTCCGTTGTCGCTAAGCTACAAACCCAGCACCCCAATGCATTTGTGGCTATATCTGGTGAGTTTAATCATGTCTCGCTCTATGCTACACTTCCAACATTTCAACAGTTTGTCAGCTGCTCCACCAGAGAAAACAAGACATTGGATTTGTGTTATGCAAATGTAAAGTATGATACATGTCCAAAACAAGACCTCCTCTGGGACAGTCAGATCACAGTCTTGTTTTTCTCTGCTCAGAATACAAACCACTTGTTCAGAGGTAACCTGTGACAAGAAGAACTGTGAGAAGATGGTTACAGGATGCTGGAAGCCCTGCAGGGTTGTTTTGAGACCACAGATTGGATGACTCTCTGCCAAGGATATGAAGAGGACATCAATGCAATGACTGGATGTGTCACTGACTATATAAACTTCTGTGTGGACAACATCATACCCACCAGAACAGTGAGATGCTTCGCTAATAACAAACCCTGGATCACCAGTGAACTGAAGAATCTTCTAAATGAGAAAAAAGAGCCTTCAAGGAGGGAGACAGGGAATTATTGAGGAGTACACAGAAGCAACTGAAGATCAAGATCAGAGACAGCAAGGAGGCATACAGGAAGAAGTTGGAGAACAAATTACAGAGGAACAATATCAGAGATGCCTGGTCAGGGATGAAGAAGATCACACAGGCTTCAAGCAGAGGAAGGATTGCACAGATAGCAGCCTGGACACAGCCAATGAACTGAACAAGTTCTTCAATAGGTTCAGTTCAGGAACAAACCCAGCATCCTCCTCGCCTGTCCCCAACGAATCAGATATCCCATCCTCCTCTGATCCAACATTTTCCTGTCACACACCAGTTCTTTTGTCCTCTAATGCAGTCATGGACTCTTCTGGTTCTATAAATCTGTCTTCAACCAAGTCAGGAGATGCTGCTGCCCCATTTACCTCCCCCTCCCACCTATCTGCCTCTAGAAGTCAGGTGAAGAGGCAGCTGGAGAGACTGAACAGGAACAAGGCTGCAGGTCCAGATGGTGTCAGCCCCAGGGTACCGAAGGCCTGTGCAGAGCAGCTCGTTTGCTTATCGCCATGGCATTGGAGTTGAAGATGCCATCATCCAGCTGCTTCAACCAATCCACTGTCATCTGGACAAGGCAGGCAGCACGTTGAGGGTCATGTTCTTTGATTTCTCCAGTGCATTTAACACAATCCAGCCTGATGTATTTTGCCAGAAACTCCAGAAGACACAGGTGGGGGCCTCAACTATTGCCTGGATTAAAGACTACCTGACAAACAGACCACAGTTTGTGAGGCTGAAGAACTGCACATCAAACCAGGCAATCAGTAACATTGGAGCACCACAGGGCACTGTACTCTCACCATTCCTTTTCACCCTGTACACCTCAGACTTCCAGTACAAATCAGAGACCTGTCATCTACAGAAATACTCAGATGACTCTGCAGTTGTCGAGTGTATCAGAGATGGACAGGACGCTGAGTACAGAGAGCTGGTGGAATGCTTTGTGGCATGGTGTGGAAACAATCATCTGACCTTGAACGTGATCAAAACAAAGGAGATGATTTTAGACTTCAGAAGAAACAGGGTGGAGTCAAACACTGTTTCCATCATGGGACAAGAAGTGGAGGTGGTTGAGGAATACAAATACCTTGGAGTTCACCTGGACAACCGACTGGACTGGAGAAAGAACAGTGAAGCCATTTACAAGAAGGGACACAGCAGACTGCACTTCTTGAGGACACTTAGGTCCTTCAATGTCTGTAGCAAGATGCTGCAGATCTTCTACAAGTCTGTTGTTGAGAGTGTAATCTCTTCAGCCATCGTCTGTTGGGGTAGTAGCTGTCACGTTCAGGAGGTTAGGATCCAAAATGCAGAACACCCAGAACGACACGAGGCAGAAGCGGATGTAAAATAAAAATTCCCTTTATTAGGATGGTGAAAAAATAAAATCCAAAAGGGCAGGAAACAAATCTTAATCCCTTGACAAAACAAAAAACTCACTTTCTGAGCAGATAACTAGAGACCAGGTGGGGAAACAAACAACGCTGACACTGACACATACAATGGACCAACAAACACTGAAGGACAAGACAGGGGTTTTAAACACAGGGGGAGGTGATCAGGGGAACAGGTGGCAGGTGTGCGTGGTGAGAGCTGGAGGTAAGGCAGGCAAATACAATAATCTAATTGAGGGGGAAAGAAACAAGCAGGATGACAGAAAACCTTAACCTATAACACAAGGATTAAACTAAACCTAAAGACTGAGGGCCAAAAACAAACAACTAATAACTAGACGGATGAGGAGGACTAAATTAAGATTGACTAGGAATGGGGAATGATTAGAAGGACACCTGAGGGAAGTCTACAGAGGGCTGAGGATAATAATGGGACACAAGAGGAAAAGCTGGAGTGGGAACTGGAGGGGCTGGGGAACAAAGGGACACAGAAAATGACAGTAGCATCAGAAGCAGGAACCTGAAAAGGCTCAAAAGCCTAATAAAAATGCTGGTTCTGTTCTGGGGACGACTGTGGAACCACTGGAGGAGATAATGCAAAGAAGCATTCTCCAGAGATTCAAGAAAATTATGGACAACCCTGATCATTCTCTTCGCAAGACTGTCCGACAATGGAAGAGTGTCTTCAGTCAGAGGCTTCTTCAGTTTCGCTGCAACACTGACCACTACTGGAGATCCTTCCTGCCAACAGCCATTGTAATACACAATAACTCTTTGATGACTTGATTATTGGTTGAATGCTGTTAAGCATTCAAACTATTGTTTTCCTGTTTATCTTTATTGTTTGAATATGTTTTCCTGTTTATCTTTATTCTTCATATTCTGCTTCCGTACACTTTTTGAACCTTTTCAACTCCTTCATATTTTTAACTATTTCAACAGTTTCATATCAAAACGTTCAGCTCTTTAAACTCTTTTTGGCCATTACGTTTGGCATTGATATCTTTAAAATTCTTCGAGTTATTAAGCTTTTTCTCCAAAAAATTTCCCATTGAAATGAATGCGATTGGTCAATTTTCAGCAAATTCCTATCACTTTTTTGACCTAAAACTCTATTGGGTTTCCTTTAACTTAGAGATTTCATTCAAAGTTTAACAAACTCACAATACTTTACAATATTTAACATATTAAAGAGACTTTTTTATATCTTTTACGTTTTTTCTAAAATTGCAGGTAGAAGTTGAGGTATGACGACATTTTTGGAAAAATTCACAAAAGTTATAATGGCGAAATATAGGAGCGGTGCCCCTCCCTTGCTCCATTTCTGGCATTGTCCCGAGAGAACCGTAGGTCCGATTGAAATGAGACACATCCTGGCTTACAGCTAACAAAGATACCTTTGTTTTGAGCTAAAATTCATGAATGTACTCCACACATTGTGGTTGTATGGTTCATTTGTTTGAGAAAATTCAAATTTTAAAAAATGTTTCCCACCACTCTAAACTGAAAATTCTGCGCTCTAACTTTTGAACTTCACATCTTCTGTGAACATCTCTTTACTACCCCCAGACCGTTTGGACTACCGAAACAAATCATATCTCAAAAAGTAGGATTTTTTGTAAGCTTTTCAGAATGGGTTTCATTCTGTCCTTAAGTGTTACGGTTCTTTCTCTACAAACCTCAGAAGGAGGAGAGACCCTGATTCCGTCTCATTGAAACCCATGTTAAAGAAACAGATTTTCTCCTCTGATCGGCTTCAGACAGCTAAAATGTTCTCATCATAGCTTCTAGACAATTCATGGTAGGCACAAAAAATGCACACAGATGACCTTCAAAGACTTCTGTCACTCACACTTTTTGAATTTTTCCAATAGGTGCAGCAGTTTTTGAATGGCAATGAGACGTTTCAGAGGTCTGAAATGACATGAGCAGCTGAGCACTGTTAAATGCATGATTTATGAAATCTTGAAACAGAAATTTCCACCGACCACATCTTTCATAGTACACTCAAATTTTGCTTTTTTTTTGTCAGCTTCAAAGTGCTGTCTTCAGTTTCGCTGTAAGTTTTACGATTTTGGTGCTGCTAACCTCACAAGGAGAACTGTGCCAGCTTTCCACCATTTTAGAGAAGGCTTGTGTGACTCCCAAACAACTGAAATATTCTCCTCATATCTTCTAGAAGATTCATGGTAGGCACACAAAACTTCACACAGATAACCACCAATGCCTTCTGCCGCTCATACTTTTTGAATGTTTCAAATCGGAGCTGTACAAGTTAAATGGCGACACATTCTTTCAGAGTTGCAAGCTGAAATCTGAGTGAGCAGACGAGAGTAACCACAAGCAGCTCGCTCGTTAACTGTTAATGTAAGCAATTAACAGATCAGAGGATCTAAGTCTGTCTGTTTGGCTGCTTATCTTTCTGTGTGTGTGTGTGTGTGTGTGTGTGTGTGTGTGTGTGTGTGTGTGTGTGTGTGTGTGTGTGCTTGAGTGTGTGTGTGTGTGTGTGTGTGTGTGTGTGTGTGTGTGTGTGTGTGTGTGTGTGAGTATGGGTGTGTGTGTGTGTGTGTATATATGTCTGTGTCTGTGTGTGTGTGTGTGTGCGCGTGTGTGTGTGTGTGTCTGTATGTGTGTGTGTGTGTGGGGGGGTGTGTGTGTGTGTGTGTGTGTGAGTTTCTCTCTTTCTGTCTTTTAGCTGCACTGTGTGTGATCTGCAGCTTTTACCATTTGTTTCAATACAGCTTCAGGACTCAAACATTAAAAGAAAATGATGGGAAAACAGTGCTGCTCTCTGACTGGCTGAGAGTGTTCAACCATCTTCTGCCCAAACAGGACAGAGCATCCACACATATGATACATCAAACTGACCGGCTTGGTCTCGAGAATCTTGTGTTAACTTTTAAATACGTTATCAGTTACCATGGCAACAGGCTTAGCAACAACTTTTTGTAAACTTTTAGACACTACTCACTGTATCAACATACTTTAAAATACAAACAATATTTAAATTGTAAAAAGGTCATGGGACATTGGACATCACCATACTGAGGCAGATTCCTGTCATCTGTTACCATGGCAACGTAGGTGCATAAGGATTACCCCAAACAAGTCTCATAGAAATGAATGTAAAAAGCCTAATACTGAGCCAATAACATACTGCTGTTTCTGATCTTTCTGACCTCTCTGTACGTAAAACTAGAAATGTAACTTACAGTTTATTCACCATCAGAAGGCGGGAAACCGCCCAACCCCATCCCAGCTCTCTGATTGGCTGAGAGAGTTCAATCATCTTCTAGCTAAATGGAAGTACACACCCACACATATGATACATCAAATTGATCGTCTTGGTCTAATGAATCCATCTATCCATTCATCCATTCAATAAAACATCTAACATCCATCCATCATTTTATCCATCCAGCCATTCATCCATCCATTACACAATCTGAACATATGCTAATTTATCAGTTTCAGATATCAGCAAACGTTTCTAAATTCACTGTTCAGCTAATTGTGAAATTTTTACTATTAAACTATTCTTACTCAAATGCCAGGTGTGTAAATATTTCAGCTGTCTAGTTTTTTAAACAATATTCAAAGATTTCAGTTTTCTTTTTGCTGTTTAACATTTTTTTTGCCATTCTTCACCTACATTATGAGCTTAATTACACTTAATGGTGATTTTTGCTTCTAAATCTTTAAATACATTCAGCTCATTTTGTGTCACGTTGAGAGCAGGAGGTTTGGACCCAAATGCAGAAATCCAGACAACTCAGGCAGGAGCGGTTCAATAAATGAAAAAGTCCTTTTATTAGGATAATGAGTAATTTCCGAGGGCAGGAAGCCAAGCCAAAAATCTAGGAACACTGAATTACAAAACAAAAGCTCGTTTATGTGCAAGGACCTGGAGTTACTAGGGCAGACAAATGCTGACAAAGACAATGGACCAACAAACACTGAAAGACAAGACAGGAGTTTTAACACAGAGGGGAGCAATCAGGGGAACAGGCTACAGGTGTGAGGAGTGAGGTCTGGAGGGAAGACAGGTGCCATCAATAAACTAAATGGGGAAAACTTAAGCAGAGGGGAAGATAAACCATAACCTATAAAACACAAAATAATTAAACCTAAAGACTAAGGGCAAAGATAAACAACTAATGACTAGAGGGGTGATGAGGACTAATACAAACCAATAAGAACTACATGGGAGTGACTAGGAGGAAACATGAGGGAAGTCTAGAGTGAGCTGGAGAACACAAGGAAACACACAGAGCACAAAGGGACACATGAGGGGAATGCAGAGGACAAACAGGAGGGGGCTGGGGTCCATGGGGACACAGAACATGACATTTAAACCCTTTTCAGATTGACATTCTGGAATATGTGTGGACAATTCAATCCGGTTTTAACCGGAACTGTGTTTTCAGACACACCACTTTTGTACCGGAACTTGTCCTTTCGGCTGCCTTCACACAGCAGGGAAAAGTTCCAGATGTCGGGGGGGGGGGGGGGGGGGGGCATAGTGCGGCGGGCAGACTTGCGTCATATACCCAAAGAAAGCCATTCAGTCAAACATGGCAGACGAAGAGATAGAATTCCTCTCACTGATCGGACTGATGTTAAGTATAATTCTGCGCACACAAAGACGCATAAGAGACCAGGATGATGAAGCTCAATGGTTAAAAGGAATCACGGAAGCGGTGTGATGCGCTCCGTCGCGCATCTAGGAGACAGTACCGTAGGAGGAGAGCTGCCATGGTTCGCCGCATGCTACAGCAGCAGGCTATCTAGGTGCACACAGCGTCCCCCGGTCCCCTCCTCCTCCCCCTCCTCCCTGTCCGGAAGTCGACCTCACCAGTCTGAAGCAGCTACCTTGTCCGTAACAAGTCCGGACCTGTTACTAGTGGCTTCGTCCAGTTTAATTACGTAAAACGTTATCCGGATATTTGTATTGAGACACAAAGGTCTTACGGACAGAGTCCGGAACATTTCTGTTTTTCATGGCCTGTCTGAAGGGGGCTTTTGACAGTTTAACTAAGCTTCAGTTTCACTTCAGCTATTCAGCAGCTTCAGCAATCAGTTTCTGAATTCGGCATATGATGCTCATTTCACAGTTCAACTAAATAAAAAAATTAAACTGTTGAACTAGTCCTACTCAAATAACAAGTGTTTAGACATTTTTCTGTCCAGATTTTTAAATAATGTTCAGATTTCAGTTCTCTGCTGTTTAGGATTGTTTTCTCCGTTCTTCACTTTTTGTGCTTTATTTACATTTTGGTGCTTTTTGCTTCCAAAACTTTCTAAACATTCAGCTCATTTTAACAGTTTTGCTTAGTTTCAGCTTCACTTGAGCTATTCAGCAGCTTCAGCAATTAGTTTCTGAATTCAGCATGTGTTGCTCATTTCACAGTTCAGCTGAATGTAAAGATTAAACTGTTAAACTTGTCCAACTGTGGTAACAGGTTAGGGTTAGGGTTAGGCTAAACACAGACATTTTAGCTATCCAGATTTTTATACAGTGTTCACAGATTTCAGTTTTTTGCTATTAAGGATTATTTTTCGGTATTCTTCACTTACTTTTTATGCTTTATTTGCTTGTTGGTGTTTTTTTGCTTCTACATCTTTCAAGACATTCAGCTCATTTTGACAGTTTTGCTTAGTTTCAGCTTCAGCTCAGCTGTTCAACAGCTTCAGCTTACAGTTTCAGCTATTCAGCATTCAAACAGCATTTGTGCAAGAAATTCAAAATTTTCTAGTTATTATTATTCTGAGCTACTACAGCAATAGATTTCCCTCTGGGATTAATAAAGCATTTTTGAATTGAATTGAATTGAATTGAAAAGAGCTCCAGGCAGCACCAAAGACAGATAAGACAGACCGATGCTGATGTTTGTGATACAAATAATTTAGCTAAAAATGATATAATGAGAAACTGATGGTGGTGTAATGGTTTATAAAAAAGGGTGTGCTTTAAAATGTTTAAGAAGGGCACATTTAGAATAGAAAACACATTGGTAACTTTTAGTTTCACTTAAGATATTCTTATGTCACTGATGCCTTCATACGGAGAGGTGAGAGTAGTATTAAAATTTACTGTTGTTATGTTGTAAAATCCAGTTTTTGTAGAGACATTTGGCGGGCTAAGCACCACTATGGCAAATCTTTTATTTATTTTGTTTTCGATGATGGCAGAACTGCGACAGAGCCAAACAGCAACTATTGCGGCGACTTTGGCATCAACTAAAGACGACTTGAGTTTTATTATGATTGGCCGTTATATCACAAAGTATCACGAGTAGGCCAGAATTCCATTTCCAAGCTTTACTCAAACCTGCATCACATGTAGCAACATCAGGCATCCATCTTTACTCTTCTAAGCACTTAGGTTCTCCTCTCCTATACTGCCCCCTAGTGGTAGACACAACAAGCTTTTCTTTGAGGCATGAGCAGATAGAGCTTCTTCTTATTGTTTAACTGTGAATGGCGTACTGCCCTGTTGACTGATTTCCGTTGCTATGACTATGCCACATTGTTCATAGCTCTGATTGGTCATAGCGCTGTCCAGTTGTGTGCAGAGACAGTTTTAGAGACAACTGTGGATTCCACCCCTACGAGTGAGCTCTGTCTGTGAGTCATGACTACACATTTACACATACAGAAGATGGCGCCAGGCTAGTGTTCTGGTCTCTCTGAGTCATGATCTGAACATTGTTTAGTGTATAGTTTCTGTATTTTTTTATTTTAAGATTAGTCCTAGGGGAGCAAATTAGTGTTTTGTTGTAAAGTGTTTAAATGTGTCTGTTTCAGATTGTCCCAAATGTACTTAACAAAGGCGAACCACCATGTGTGCAAATAGTTTTTCACACTCATCTCCAAAAAACTATGCTCTGGAAAGCTGAATCAATGTGGACAGACCTCTAATGAACCGTGATCCTTCAAGCTGATTGACGGGTTCGTGCTTTACAGATTGCAAACATAATGCAACAGTATGACACATTGAATACCTAGAATTTTACACAACACACAAATATAACCAGAGCTACATAACAGTATTACACAACCTCTATTAAAATACCAAATTAGACATTACTCAGCTCACCCAAACTGTCAGGAAATGTAAATATTTGATAGTTGTGATGATCTCCTTCAATAAACCTTTAATTGGAGCACATTCTAGAGTAAAGTATTCATTTTCTAATTTCTCTTAAAAAAATTAAAAGATAGAAAAAAAAATCAAAGAGAAAGTTAGTAATACAAAGACGTAGAGAGAATCTCAGCCCGAAGGAGAAGAAACCGGATAGGGCCACTTTAAAAATCGCTTAACACGCCCGGCACAAAAGACAGCTGAGAAACCCGAGCCATGTTTGACTTGAGTGTCAGGGTGGAAGGCACTAATCTGTGGACACGTTGGACACAGGTGGTGAAACAATCAAACAGCCTCACACTCACCTCATAGACACACACATGTTCTAAACTGAACAAATGAAAACAAGATAAGAAGTTCACCATTACATGTCTGTTTACCTAACTAGAGTTTCATGCTTATCAATGCATTTATGCAAATGCACATTTGGACACAAACACACGTGCATATACACGTACTCGCACGCACAAGTGCACGCACGCACACACACACACACACACATCTGCAGCTGGATAAATTGCGGCGGAGCATGGTGTTTTTTACTGGGCCAGATAAAGACAAGGTGGATCAGATTCCCAGCTCCCGTTTCTCTTTCCTGCCTTTCGCCTCCTTTTTTATGTGACGGAGACACACGCCCTGCCTCACTGATGGAGAAATGATTGGGAAAAGTGCACAGGGGACAGTAGAGTATCTTTAACAGCTGTGCCACATGCTCATATCACACTCAGCTCTGAACAGGCAGCTTTGCGGATGGTTTATGCATTGATAATGCACGCCGTCGTTACTCACACAACCCAAAACCCATCGTGAACTGTCAGGTGTGGTAACCTGAATGCCACATATTATTTACTAATCTTATTAGCAGTGTGAAAGTGAGCAGTGGAGTGTAAATCTTTAGTTGTGTCCGAAGCAGGCTTCCGCTTCTCACTGAGGAACGTCGCTGCCAACACATTAGCTTAGCTCTCTAAAACAGAGTCTGCAGTTTGTGTTTTTTCCCTTTACCTAAACATATTAAACCAGTGTTCTATAAATGTTGTGCAATGAACACACACACACACACACACACACACACACACACACACACACACACACACACACACACACACACACACACACACACACACACACACACACACACATTGTAATTCTAAAAGAAGATTTGATGTAAATTTTGTGATTGATTACAGGTTTATTAATTAATTATTTTCATTGAGAGAAATTGGATGCTGCACAAGAAGAGAAGGGGGTCTTCCCCAGAGGACCTACTCCTAACTCATACATTTACACACATCCCTCACGCACACACACACAAACACTCACGATCAGCCCTCAGGCAAGTTTCTGTAATGGGATCCTTACTGTTATTTCTGCTGAATAAAATAAATCCTACTAATTAACATGTTAACATGATTGATGGGTCCTGATTCTGCAGGGAGCAGAGAACGTCTGTCTGCACTCAAGCCGCGCTGCTGCTGACTGCACACAGAACAAAACACACACAAAGAAAAAAAAAATCTAGATTTAGCAAAAGAGGAAATGGAAATATGAAACTTGCCAGACATTCACTGAAAATCTAAAAACAAACCATGTGGGTTAATATGAGTGGCTGATTACAGCGTTTGGCAACAGAGCTGTTTGCTTCATCCTAACAAAGCTTAGGGAAACTGTGGTGATGATGTAGAGCACCCATGATGGAATTTGGTTTAAATAAAACTTCCTTTGGTTAAACACATCCATGTACAATCATGCAACACAAACACAACAGAAGATTAAGTGAGTTTTTTAGATGCATGAGGGAGAAAAAAAGGAAATTAGAGAAGTTACAGCATGGTGTGGTGTGGGCAGAAACAGTTTTGTCAGGAGGGCGGGATCAAACCCAACTACAATCTAACCAGCCCAAGGGAAAATGCTAATTCAATACTTAATGGAAAGAAAATCTTTATATTCTTAATTAGAATGAGAAACTGGAAATGGTGTTGCTACAGTTGATAGCTGATTCTGCCTTCACACTGATACTACTTTGATTTGTCCAGCCAGTGGTTTGCAACCAATAAAAAGAAGAGTCATTTCTGCATTCTTTCACCTAAACAAAGTTTATCCCAAACCAAAAAGTAGCTTTTGTATTTAACCAGAAGTCTTTAGTTTTAGTCAAGATACAAAAATTATTTGCCATAGAATTGTAGAATTTTGTGATTCAAAGTTTCGTATCAATCTGTGCAAGAGTAGATTCGCAGGGAGGTGTCCAGGGGCAATCTAGATGCCCGAACCACCTCAACTGTCTCCTTTCAATGTGGAGGAGCAGCGGGTCTACTCTGAGCCCCTCTAGGATGACCGAATTTTTCACTCTATCTCTAAGGCAGAGCCCAGCCACCCTGTGGAGAAAACTTGTATCTGAACTTCCAGCTTCGGCTATGCTCTCTCTTCACCACGACAGATCAGTACAACGCCCGCATCACTGCAGACGCAGCACCAATCTGCCTATCAATCTCGCACTCCAGCTTTCCCTCACTCATGAACAAGACCCTGAGATATTTAAACTCCTCCACTTGAGGCAGGACCTCGTCCCTGACTCGGAGAAGACATTCTACCCTTTTCCGACTCAAGATCATGGTCTCAGAATTAGAGGAACTGATTCTCATCCCAGCTGCTTCACACTCGGTTGTGAACTGCTCCAGTGAGAGCCAGAGATCACGTTCTGATGAAGCCAACTGGACCACATCATCTGCAAAAAACAAAGACTCAATCCTTAGACCACCAAAATGGATCCCCTCAACACCTTGGCTGCACCTAGAAGTCCTGTCCATTAAAGTTATGAACAGAATCTGTGACAAAGGGCAGCCTTGGCGAAGTCCAAATCTCACCAGAAACGAGCCCGACTTAAGCCTAATTTATACTTCTGCGTCTGTGTCAGGACGCACGCACGCCTTGGGAGCCTGCTAACCCTCCCTCACATGGACGGACGGAGTCGAGCTCACTTTTCTAAACATCCGTCCGACGAGACATAGAACGCAAGCTTGCGATTGGTCAGGACACCGCTGTCGTCCACAGCGCCGCCATTGCGCTCTCTAAAACATAAAGAGATCCGAGGATATCTAGTGGCAGACACGGAGCAGTTGAAGAAAACTTGGTGGAAAAAACTCTAAAAATATGAATGTTTCATTCACCCGTGACTGGAGGAGTGAAAACATACGCAGCAAGAATTTTATTCGTGGACAGAAATGACGGGAAACTTAGGTTTAGAGGTGGCGAGCGTGTGAAGAGGTGGAGGAGAATGAGTGACAAAATTTGTCTGTGGTAAGAAGACTCTTAAATAGAAAAGACTAAATAAACACAATATTAAATGGACCAGAAACAAGACAGGATACCACAGAACAGCGCTACGCCCTCTGTTGTCCTGGCGGGGAATTGCTTTGCAACACTCCCCAGGAGACGGAGAAGAATGAGGGCAAAACATCTCCACCTGTACGTGTGTGTCTCTCCCTCGTGGAGCTGGCGGAAGTATAAATTTGGCTTTACTGCCAGCCACGTGGACCAAACTCTGACACCGGACATGCAGGAACCTAACAGCCCGTATCAGAGGGCTCGGAAACCCCATGCTCCCTAAATACACCCCAGACCCGTTATTCTACATTTTGGCCTGAGCCGACACCGCTGACAGTAATTTCATAACATACCTGTTTGTTTTCCACCAGCCTCCTTTTCTTTAGAACGGTTTAGTAGAAGGCCTTGTGACGGGTCTTGCTGAGTCTGCCCCGTTCTTTATGAATGAATTAATCAGTAGTGACACTGCACTACATGCTTTTTCCTTCCTCATTATTTTAATTAGCCATGTATTTGAACAGCAGCCCTCCCCTTGTCCTCTTTTGCATTTTATTAACACGTTTACGTGAACTTGACAAAAAGAACAAGGACACAGACACGGCTGCGGTTGCCTGGCTGGTCACTTTGTAGTCTCCTACTTGTCTCAGCTGCTTTGCCCCATCAGTGGTTTTGTCCTCGTTTCTGTCCTCCCAACAACTCTGCAAAAATAACTTTGAAAGTCACTAATGATTTACTTCACATGCTTCAGGCATCAGTTGATGCTTGCACTACCTTACTCAGAGGGTGTCAAACAAAAGAAGCAAGCATGGGCTGTAGTCCCTCCATGATTCTGACTCAGTCTCACTAAAGGTTAGCACTTTTGGCATCCAGTCCTCTATTGCACGGGGAAAACACTTTCCACTGGTTGTGGTGTGTAAATGGGGCACCCTCGGTGTTTTAGTGTATTTGCATGTTGTGAGTGTGCAGCTGTGTGTGTGTGTATGAAGGCACACCTAAGGTGGAGGTGAAAGCATGGATGTGTGAGGGTGTGTGTGTTTGAGAGTGGGCATGTCTGGGTGTGCAGCCGCTTTGGTGATGAGGTGAGAGTGATGAAGCCCATTCCTCAAGCGAGTCGCCATGTGCAGCTCATATGTTGGGTCTTTGTTAAAGACTTGCTCTTAGAGAACCCTAAACTAACATATTCACACACACATACACACACATTTTCTAAATGTGCTCTCTTCTCCTCACACGTGCGCACGAGCACCCTTGGTCTGGTAGCGCCTGCAGACACAGAGTGATTGACATTATCCAGATTTCCAGATTGTTCTCAGGAGTATTGAGGAATGACATCACACTCATTACAACTACTAAATATAAACAGTTGCAATGCTTGACTGACACGTCTGTATACATGCGTGTGTGTGTGTTTCGGGGGTTTTCTGATAATGCGGTTTGGAGAGTAAAAGTGTGTTTTTTGTTGGTTGATTTCTGTTTTATGACAACGTGCTCAACTTAAAATGGAAAACTGAAGGCTGAAGACACCAAAATCTTCAAATTAAACCATTTAATCTAATCAGTTTACAATCAGAAGCTGTTTAAGTCACTGAGTAGCTGCTACATCTATTGGCTCAGGGGTTAGAAGAGAAGAGTAGGAGTGGAAATTAAAAAAAAAAGGAATGAATTGGTAGTTGCTCTAATAATCCAACATGGTGATGTTTCAGCAGCCTTCCAGAGTTTTATCAGAGCAGCCAAACACACACACACACATGTTTGTGGGCCTGCTGCTGAGTTCAAGGCTCCTCTAGCTTGTCTGGCTAGCACATTGTAATTTACAAGCACTCAGTGTCACGTTGAGATCTCAATTAGGCAGCTCGGCTACACACTCGGGCCCTCGGGGCTGGGCTGAGCTGAGCTGGGCCCACATTCTGCCTCCTTGGCCGAGGCACACTGCAGAGTTCTGTGCTCCTCCACACCCCCTCCACCCGCCTGCTGCCCACAGACAACGCCAACAGTAAATATTTGAGGTCAGAGACAAAGAGGGGAGAAAGGATTCATTTAGCTTATTTGAAAACATGACATTATGATTAAGAGCCGGGCACTGTGGAAAGAAAAAGGAAGACAGTTTCATAGTTTCTCCATGAAACTGTATATGTTTCCTGCAAGTCGCATGCTTTAAATTAGAAATTTTCAGCAATGTGAGTTTAATTCAAACAGCACAAGATTTAAAAGCAAGTTTGATTTTTCATTTTCCAGTGCCAAAAAAAAAAAAGATGAAAAAGGAAAGGAGGGACACAGACTGACTTCCAGACAAACATAGCTCCTGACTCAAGGAAGCAGAGATACACCATGTGCTGGAGGCAAATAACAAAGCCCCTTAAGCTGCCACTACTGTTCTCTGATCAGATCCAGATGGACCTTGGCCTAGGCCCTCCCAACACCTGCCTCAAACACCGCCCGTACCTAACAAGCCCGAGAGCCTCCAACTGGCCTCAGACACACTTTACAAGCAGCCATATTGATGGCTATTGAGCTAAAGTGCCATTTAGCTCACCAGAAATCTTAAATTATACGCAAGCCATGTGCAGCTATTTACACCCCCACACAAAGGCAGACGCCACATCAGAGCTTCCAGTAAAAATCTGGCTCCGGGTCAAGTTTTAAAACAAAACATACCGGGGACAGATTGGTCCCATCGCAAACACACTCCATTTAAATTATTTATTCATTTTTACTGGTTTTTAGATTAAATTATGCCAAAAGAGGGAGGCATTTTATAATTTGTCATGCTGAGAAAAAAAACAACAACATTTTCTTTAGTTTTAACTGTAAGAAATTGTCCTTCACAGTAAGAAGCAGCTGTGACTTCAACTATTTTCAGATATCGCCTTTAAAATATGAAGGCCACATAACAAAAAATCACATAGTGTTTATTCTTTTCATAATGGGTTAGCTTTTAATAGAAAACGTTGATACAGTTGTACGACTCGGGGCTTCAAAGTGAACTAGATGAAAATGCACGCCAAAGCTCCTGATTGGCATTATCCTAACAAGCTGCAATTACAGCCCTGAAATCGAGTCTTAGTGCAGCAGCTTTAACGAGCAAGCCATCGCACAGCCCACAATTATCATCACCAGAACTATTAAACACGACGGCTACAGCCTTGTTAAATGCTCTCATATGTGGAGGCCTCAAAGTTTCTCTCAGGACACTGTCAGGAAGACGGACGCAGACGCTCAGAGGTAGGTGAGACACAAACACACAAAGAGAAACCTTCATAAGTTTGAGCAATTTACCAACAACACTATGTTAATAGCTGTTGATCCCTGACTTCTGTTCAGCTGCTCTTTTCCTTATTTGAACCGCTGTCTTGGATTTGCTGAGGGGGGTCTGGGACTGCTCCTGTGAGTGGCCACAGGTCTCCTGCAGGACGGCTCCAGTAGCAGGCTGCTTTCAGCTGGGGCTTACCCACCATGGGCCTACGCTTTACAACTGCCTCTATGATCTCAAATATCAAGATAAGTTAGAGGTTGAATAAAACACGCAGTTCTTGCTAATAAAATTTAAAAAGAAGTGGGAATTTTAGTAGAAGATAGATATTTCTTCTCACAAGAGACTGCAAAAAATAGGTTTACCCACTTTCTGGAAAAAACTGGTAGAATAAAAAAAGGTCCTAGCTTTGAAATACAAGAAGGAAAAGAAGGTCACGGGGGAGAGGGGTTGTGATGAGGGCTCGCCTCTGCTCACAGTCAGGACTGTGTGCTCGTCAGGTCATGCCTGGTTTAAGGCTGGGCAGTTGGTGCATACAGCTGGCACCAAGACAGGAGAGTGGCGCACATCAGAGATGCAATGATGCTCCTGGGGGATGTGGTGGAGGTTTGGCCGGGCCGGGGGACAAGCGGGCTCAGACCGAGGCCAAGCTGAGGCCAGAGGGAAGGTTCTGCGGCCGTGAGCCATCTCAGAGAGAGGAGCTTTTGTGCAGGATGGCAGCTCCGCAGGCCAACAGCTCTCCTGCTCCCAGTTTATGTGTCCTGTTCCACGCAGACCTCAGTTACAGATGTTTTATTTGTGAGAGGGAATTTCAGTTGGCTGCTTTATAACCTGCATGGGGGGGACTGGGACACTTTTTATTCAACTGAAGCCTCAAGATCATGTAAGCTTAAACTGAAACGAATGAGAATTGTCAAAATTCCCAATAAATTGTGACACAAATACTTGCAAAAGATGACGATCAAGCATCCTGTAAAATGGGATGTGTTCAAACTGCATTTATCTGTTTTCTTAAAGTGACCATGTATAGTTTTCACCACAAATCTCTGGAAAAATCTATCAAAAAGTGGTTGAAAGTGAATGAAATGATGCCCATTTGTTGAAAATATTGGTGGCTTCGTAACATTACCATGAAAATCCCGTCTAATGTATATGGCAGTAGGTTCAAGTCTCTGGTCGACGTCCTATTAGACGCCATGTTTTCTTCTACAGTAGCCCTTGAGGACAAAATGCATTTACTGGTTTGTAACAGTGGTTACAAAACTTTTGCCTTTCATAAACATTGTTGTTTTTCATGTTTACTTCTTTGCTCATTTCCAGTGATGAAAGGAAATCTGCTTATTATTTTGCTGGAGGTTGCACTTCCAGAGATTTTTTACCCTAATGGCCAAGTTGGTAAGGCCTTACTGAAACACAAAAATACGGCTTGCTAGCAATGATTTATGCATGCACTAACCCTTATCGCCAGGGAAAATTCAGATTATCACTTTAAAACTTGATCACATTCTTCCACCAATGAGAGAGAGTCCTTTAACCCAAATCTGCAAGGGCAGTGTGTTTTCCTTGAACAAAAACCAAGAAAGACTCATGTTTTCTACTCGCTTCTGTATTTTCCCACACACACACACACACACACACATACACACACACACACACACACACACACACACACACACACACACACACACACACACACACACACACACACACACACACACACACACACACACACACACACACACACACACACACACACACACACACACACACACACACACACACACACACACACACACACACACACACACACACTCATGCACGCACGCACACGCACACACACACAGGGTGGAATTTCTGATTAATGACAGTCATTTGTCAGGCAAAGGTGGATAAAATGGTGAATATTATCTTTGCACTTAAGGGCCCGAGTACATCAACCATCCTCCCCCATCCCCAACACACACACACACACACACACACACACACACACACACACACACACACACACACACACACACACACACACACACACACACACACACACACACACACACACACACACACACACACCCCAACCCCACGTATGTCTTTTATAAGTGGTTGAACACGACGGCACGCAGGGACACTCAGACGGCCCGGCATCAGGCAGATCTATTCTCATTACGTCTCTATTAGGACATCAGCTTCCAGTGATCAGGCCCTACGTCTTTATACTGACATCAGAGAGGGGGAGAAAAGGTGGATGAAGGGTAAAGAAGAAAGCAGAGGAGGGAAAGTCGACGTTTCTGAATTTGATTAATACTAATACTAAATCATCCTATTTGGGGAGTCGTACTGCGGTACGACTCCTGTGGTAAACGGCATTTATCTGCCCTTATGCCGTCCTTCAGCGAGGAGATTAACGGATCAACTGTGCAAGTGTGCACGACCTTCCCAAACAGGCACAAATGACTTCACGCAGTTATTCTGAAATAAACATGCTGTCGGGAAAACTATAAGAAAATCTAATTTTTTCTCCGAATTGTTTAAGATGAGGGTGTAAAATATTCCATGATAGTTGGTACCTTAAAGCAAAGTCAGCGCACATTTAAGACCTGACAGTGTTCAGATAAAAGCTTTAGACTGATAACTGTTCTGCCTCTGTGATTTTCTCAAAACAAATGAAAACATTGTTTATTTATTAGGTGGTGCTGTCATAATCCTTTATGTCAGAGATCCCGATCACACACATCAAACTCCACTTTAGATCCCTGGTCGGTCTGCTTTGTGAATATTTGAACAGGACAAACGTAGAATAATCTGGAAGCAAATGTTTGATGTTCTGTGTCAAAAGTGGATTAGTAGCAAATGCTTTGAGGAGGAAGAACGTGACTTATCTTATCTAGAGAACGGTGATTGTGGTGAGGTCTAAGTCCAGAACCCCGATTTGTATGCAGATGTTTATTACGACGAATAATCAAATGGTAAAAAATGCTTTCAGGGGTGCAGTGGGACGGATTTTAGCTGTCCTTTCTCTAAAGCTCACTCTGCAGCCAACCAACAGCACAGCGTGCCTCAGTTATGTCCTTGCTGGGACAGACAGACAATGAGAGGTGGGGCCGTGTGCCACTGCCGACATGAATGCACCTGACTGCTGTAAATCACAGACACAGCGGTCCCATCTTCATGCTGGAGATTTAATGAACTACCGCAGGCTTTTTATACCTCTTAGGACTCACTGAGTGGCCACTTTGTACTTGTTCAGAAGAGGGGAGCGCCGGTGCCTATATGCCCACTAAATCTTCCCTTTGCCACCGAGGATAAAATCTTCCTTTATTCATGGGCTATTTACCAGATGTAGATTTATTACATGGTGGGGGTGCTCTCACAGAAAGGAGGGGTGAGAAACAAAACCCTGACTTCCTTCTTTTCTCACAACCCCAGCGGCAGGCTGGGAAAAGGATTCCCGTCGTCTCATGCACAGTGAATCAACCCAGGTGTTTAGGGTTATTTGGTAAATCGGTGCACAGGTGAAAACATCCAACTTTAGTTTTATGTCATAACAAATTCAAACAATCTGCCCCCTAATTGACCCACTAGTACTGTTGCTATGGTGACTACTCCTCCTCAGTGTCTAGGTTAGCTGTGGGGGTTACGGGTGAAAGGTCAAAGCAATACTTATAGATACATGACCTCTGAGTCGCTTTTGTCACAAAGCCCCGAACAAAACCCTTGAACGTCTTCACTCACCTAGATTGAAAGCCGCTGCAGACACACGGCATTGATAATCATGAATGTCGTCATCATTTTGGAGGTAAAAACACCATCAGCTCACCTGTCTGTCACTGTCTGCCACTGCCATTGCCCTACAGTTCATGGACTTTGCTGACCCAGCTTTGACCCTGCAGCATTGTGTCTCCTTACTTGTCTTGAATAGACTCCCCATTCCTCCTCCTCTTCCCAACAGAAGGGAGGTGCTCCTTCCACTGTTCCAAACTCCTACTCCAGTCTCTTTGTGCCACTGTAGGTCAAATCTCTGCCGAGTGGCATCACCATTTTTAACGTTTAGGATTTTTTTTTATCACAATAATCCATCTTGACCAACATGGACGTTTCTCAGCGAGAATAAGACAACTATTGCATTTATTTTAAAACACGTCATAAACCCACAAGATCAGCTGTAAATAAGCCAATCTTATCCAAGAACAAAAGCACAAGTCAACATATGCTTCGTCACATCTCTTCCACAAATAACCCCAACCTGGGCGTTTGTGCTTGTGAAGCTCAGCCGGCATTTCTTCTGCCACTTTCTCATTAGCGGCATGAAAGAAGCTAGCCCTAAACTCCTCTGGTGCACCGACACAACTGTGAGCTTTTGAGTTTGAGCAGAAAAAGTTAGCTGCAGAATTAATTAATGAAAAAGCGAGCAGATTAATTACTGAATTTGATCTCGCTGGAGAAAAACAAGAACTCGCAGAGAATTGAAAGTTAGCAGAGATAAGGCTGACATCAAACAGCCACATGTGTTTACTTATTTTTAAAAAGAGCCGAGACTTGTTATCAGGGCTGGACAGGACTTTAGGCTCCACACATCTTGTTGTTGTGGAGTCTTTTTAGTCTTGAGATGGTTGGTGGTTAATGGCTGTGTGTGTGTGTGTGTGTGTGTGTGTGTGTGTGTGTGTGTGTGTGTGTGTGTGTGTGTGTGTGTGTGTGTGTGTGTGTGTGTGTGATGAGGTTCAAACCCTGCTGGTAAATCCCCCCCTGCATAGTCAGAGGCCTGCATCTGGATGAACGCCAGAAGTTCTGGACTAATAATCCCAATAATGTGAGTGCTCCCACGACAGCGACAGAAAAACTCTGGAGTCGTGCCAACTTTGGCTTCCCTCCTGTTCTCCCTGTTCCAGTTCTCCAACTCACCTCCTCAGCACCGGGAGCCTCTCTGTAGCTTTAGCCATTTTGCTTTCTTGATGTATAATGGCAGAATGTAATGTGTTTATAGATGCATGTGAGTAGGTTATAATTCAAGTTGTGTCCAATATAACACGGAAATTGAGATAAAAAATACCCAAAAAGGTTGAAAACGTTTAGTTTGTGCTTATTTTGTTTGTTTTAATTGGCCATTATGTTTCTTCTGTTAAGCACAGTGCTGTGAAAACATGCATCTTGTAAATATTTAAAGCTGCATTGTATGTTTGTTAAAACAGCTTGTACTTTATCATGTCCAGTTTTCTCATCTCCACACCATTGAATCTAGTTTTTCTAGCTGGGATTGCATGTAAAGGTACCAACTCCATTATTTTTAAGAGTTTCTGGCTGGTTCCACCCTGTGAGAGTTTGTGCCGTATGTGCACTTTCACAAGGAGGCTGTGTTGTCTTTCAGTTATCCACTAGATAAGCTAAGCTAGACTCTGAAATGCACATTGGAAGATGAGTCCTGCCAGCAACTCATGTGTATTTATCCACACCTGACCCAGGCCGCTCCTTCTTGTGGTCCTGGACAAGTTTGGACACTCAGAAGCAGCCACAAAGAGTGATCATTTCAGCCTGGATCCCTGGATCTGTGAGGGTTGGTGTTCTGTCCAGAGTCGTGGAACACAGGCACTGCTGCACATCATGCCTGGTCCTAAGCTCCAGGATGTCCTGGATTGTTGAGGTAAGGACCCAAATGCAGGTGAAAGAGAAGATCGAGGAAGCTGCCAGGTAAGGTAAAAAATGAAAAAGTGTTTATTTATTTATTGAATAATTTATTTATTTTAACTTTAAAAGAGCAGAACAGGGATAAATAGCACGAGGAACCAACAAGGAACGGAGACTAAGCTGGGCCTAAATAGGCAGGTAAGTGAATACTAGGATAAAGGAAACAGGTGAGATGATTGTTGATGAAAAGCATCTACAGTAATTAACTGAGAAACAATAGGAGACAATACAAAACAAGAGGAGGAGGAGTGATGACTAGACAAGATAAAACAGTGAAACACAGAAACTAAAACAAGATACTAGAAAATAAAAGCTGAACAAAATAAACTAAACAGGGAGCTAAAGCTAAGTAATTATAATAACATCTAAATGCTCTGGAAATAACTGTAAACCAAAATAATAATTATTAAACTTAACTAATAAAAACAGAAACTAGAGAATAACTGAGAAATGAAGGAATTAAAGAACTGAGTGGAACTATTGAAAACATAGAAGGTCTTGGGGGACAAGGCACACAGGACATGACAGGAGTTTGAATTTTTCTGAGAACCTGGGCAGGGAGTAGGAACGTCTCCAAGGGCAATCCGACATTGGCTCACTGTACCCGGAATAACTTTTTGCAATCGTCCTCTCCCCTACTTACCTGCTGTCTATCATCGGTCTGTCCTTCAATGCAGTTTTTTCAGTTACTTGGGTTTAAGGCAGTAATAAATATTAATAAATAAATAGGTAAATAATAATAAATAGGTGTGAACGCCACACGTGCGAGCGTTTTGCTAACTGCAGTTAGATGCACATGATGCACTCTCTGCAGCAGCCTCTGCAAACTTTGCACTGCAGCTTTAAGATGTTTTTAAGGTCTGCATACATTCCCAATGATCACCTCAAATGTCTTCTAATCTGTCAAACATCACCAAAGATCTATGACTATTACCTGAATTTATGGATCAGATTTATTTTTTTTACTTTCTCTCCTTCTAAACAATATATACTATGGTATCCCAAGGCACACCACAGGCAGCCGCAATATCTCAGAGTTCCGAAGTTCTCATCGTAATACATCTGTGCCTCATGTACTTATCTGACCTGACCACTGATCCCTGAATGGTAATTCTGTCTCAGATTCCTATTGAATATGGCCGTTGGCTCACTTCACAGCACATCAGTGGAAAACTAGTGTTTTATGGCACTTTCTTTCTCTATGAATGAAGTATTTTTGTACAAAGTTGCCATATCTGGAGAAGTGAAAGATATGTGCAGGATCTCCTTTGAGGTGTCGTCTCACTGATTTGTAAAAACCATAATTCTGGTATTTATCTTTGCTCTGTGCATGTGTGTGCATGGTTTGTTTGTGTGTGCAGGAGTGATTGTCTGGGTGTGGCCTAATGAATGAGACGACGGTTGAATGCATGGGAAGTTATGTGTGAATCAAAGACATGCAACCTCTCTCGGCCACCTCGATTGTTCCATTGATGGATAAATACATCATATCCCCCACACCCCCAAAAATGGATGATGCTGTCACCCCAAAATCCCCTTTGCAGCCTTACCATCAGGAATCACTATAAATAACCATGGCATCATCCCATTCTTATCTATAGGACGTTGCATGCTGATCGATAGCATAGCTCCTGCAGTGTAAATAGCTTCTAATGCCCCATCTTCCCCTTCAAATAGGTCTACATTATTTATAGTGGCTGTTAGGTTACCAGTCCAGGACACAATTTATTTCATCCCACCGCTGCTCCTATTATACCACTGCTTTTGAGTCTTGATGGGAGACCAGAGTGGGGTGGGAGACAGGGGGGAGGAAGCATTCATGGGGCACAGGAGTAAATGCACATGCCCATGTTCTCAGAATCCACCAAAACACGTATGCTTACGCGTAACCTCCTAAAGGTCCAAAACGTTCATCAACAAGATGAGGCAATGGGAGGGAGAAGGGAGAGAGGATGGAGAAAGAATTGAGGAGGAGTAGACCTGAGCGGTGCCTGGTCTGCCCTGTGGTAACGACAGGACATCTGTTACTCAGATGACAGTGAGAGTGGCAGGCCTATTTGTGCGGCCGCTGGTGCACGGTGACGGATTGGATAGACAGAGTGGTTAGAGGTTGCGTGAAAGTGACACGCCACATTTCTATTTGGATGAAAAATCAGACTAACGTGGGTAACATGGCCGGCTAGGTGAGGCGGTTTGTAAAGGGGGTCACATGGGCTGGACAGAATACAATGTGCTGTTTGCTTATTGGTTGGTCCCTGTGTCTTCCTGGTTCCTTTTTCTTTTTGTACTCTGGATAAATGGTGTTAGTCAATGCAAATGTATTACCATAATTATGTTATACAAACAAGACCCAACAAAGCATTTCATCCAAGATCTGCACTTGATTAGACTTCCTGTGCAAATTTTTTTTAGTCAAATCAACCAGGTCTGAAGACTTTTTCTGGTATGTAAAGTTTTTGCTGAGGTGGACAGATCTTGAGTCAAAAGACAGACAGCAGAGTATTTTTCTCCAAACTCTACGCATAAGTCTGCATGTGTGAGAGCTGTCTGAGGAATGTTCGCCCTTACGCCTCATTGGCGTTCTTGTTGCTGAGTTCGGATGGAGCAGTGGAGATGGGACACCCCAGATTTACGGGACATGTCAGAAGCTTCACATCCCCTGGCCCCCTGGGGACAATCTCCTGTCTTGATCTGGCCTGTAAGGAAAACAGCCGTCCCTCACAAGCTGACAATGAGGAGGAGCCATCCAAACACTCAGGGAGGATGGAGACTGGTGGAAAGGAGGTATGTCAAAGGAAGGAGGGAGGGAAGGAGGCTGCCTTTGGCCAACATCTCTGGCAGTCTGAGTCTTTACATTAATAGTTCTGGAATCACCAGATTAAGCTCCTGCAGACACTAAGAGTTCATGCCTTTAGCTTGGTGAAGTAACGTCCAAGATGGGTTTCCATGGTGACACATATAAACAAGCAGATCTACTGATCTAGTCTGCTGTTCAACAGGTGTTTATATTCACTTAGCAGTAGCTTAGTCATAGCCTCATTAAATGTCCTTAATGAGATTAAAGTATGTGAGAAAACAAGTTTCCATTGGGTCTTTCTCAGCATCGCTCATAAACTTCAGTCTCCTCAAAAAGAGAAGACGTTTGTGTTGCCTAAAACTCACAAAAGCCTTTTTGTCTCCAGCAGGAACTGGTAGTCGTTCAGGAAATGGAGCCCAGTGGCAGCAGGATGATTTATGGCTCTGTGTCCTGGGTGGTGGTTGGACTTGGTCCCACTGTCACTCTGGCCAAAGTGAAGCACTACATGGCCAGAACTTTAACAACATCACAATGCCTGTCATAAAATGATTTTGGAACAGGGTTGAGCAGCAATGGAACACCCTGGTGAAATAGAACAATTGGAGGAGAAGATACGAATGATCCAAATTCTGTTACACGAGACTCAGACTGATCTGACTCGACATCCTCTCCTCTGGTTTCTGGGCTGATGACAAAATTTGTCAGGTGAGACACAGATTTAGCAAGTTTTTCTCTCATTTGTTGAAAAGACACTAACTCGTTAGGACTTCACATGGCTAGAGACAACAGTTAATATGTTGGAGATGTCAGAAATGGCCGCTGAGTTTTGCAGGGTGAAATCCTTGGTGACGGATTGGTGCTGACAATGCAGGAGGAGGGAGAGAGCGACTCCCAGAGCACCGTGTTGAGCGGAGGAACCTTTGGGCTGCATTAACCCTTATCTGTGAGCTCCCATGAACAAAGTTCCCTCACGGACTACCTGCTGTAGCCTGGAAAATCCTATTACAGACTTCAGTGGGACACTTGGAAATGCTCCTCCAGGAAAACGGTCTCCCTTCGCACGGATCATATATAGAACAAGTTTCTTCTCCATCTCCTCAACCAATTCTACCTCTTTTTCATTCACTTTGACTGTTTTCTTACTCTACCGTCCCCGTATCTGTCTCTGTTTCTCTTTGGCCTCATTTATCAGTCTTGTTTTTACCCTGTGGGATTATCTTTCATAGTCACTCTTGACATTTCAACTTAAGGAAAAAATTGAACTTTATTGGTAATTAAGATACAATCATCTCTGGATAAATGATAATTGATAATAAACCGTTATCAGTATATTTGAATTTACTCTTTGTACTCGTCTTTAAAGGCGTGGATTATTTGTTTAATCAATACATTTGCAGTGGTCCTTAGAAGGAGTAAAGCCTTGCAGACAGAACTCAGGGTACAAAAAAGCCCACAAACCTCTGTCTCCATGGGTGTTTCTCAATGTCAAGGCGCCTGGCCTTGCGCGTTGATTTCTTGCGAGGCCATGCGCCTTGCTTACAAGGACACAAGCCTTCCTTGGTCAAAGAAAATGGTTAAATGGAACAGACTTGCATCATGTGACCTCGCCTTCCACGGTGGTTACATAATGTCACGTGACACAGAAGATAACGTTATATTTTTTATGTAGTAGTTTCAACATAAATATAGAACGAGCCTTTGACTTTTTAGATTGTGTATATGTTTCTTAGCACATCAAAGCTGCAACTACTAAGCAACTAACCAACCATAGATAACTTCTTTAGATCTAAAAAACATTTTAAATTAGTTGACTTACTTTTAAACTTGAAGTTTGCCCCCGAAGTAGCTGCCGGCTTCTGATCTGCCATCCTTTTGAAAATACCGCGGTGTATTCTGGGTAATTTTTGACCAAAGCTAGGCTACAAGACACCTCCCGTATATCCTTGCTCAGCTAGCTAAACAGCTAACAAACGGAGCTCAGCCCATCACTCAGCAGGCCATTGGAAAGGTCCTCTGCCCAGCTTCAACCAGCGGACACACCACCTCCACCACCACCATCTCCACCACCAACCACTCTCATCTTCGGGGACTCCATCATCCTCCGTAAAGTTAGGATGAGAGAAGCCCTGACCTTCTGTTAACCCGGAGCTACAGTGATGGACATTGCAGGACACATCCCAGACCTCATCCAGAAGCACACAACAGTGAGTAGAATCATCATCCACGCCGGTACCAATGGCATCCGTAAGCAGCAGTCAGAGCTCCTCAAGCAGGAATTTATTCACCTTTTTAAATTTTTAAGTACCATGCACGTGTCTGTTTTTATCTCTGGCCCCACTCCCACCATGGGCAGAGGAATTGGTTGTTTTAGCAGACTTTTATCACTAAACACTTGGCTTTCCTCTGCCACCATGACCCATAGTGTTGGTTTTATAGACAATTTTAACATTTTCTGGGGCAGGAGACACCTGTCTGGAGTGGATGGGCTTCACCTAAATAGACAGGGGACCCTTACTCTAACAATGAGCCTGGCCTGTCCCCCCCCACCCCCCACCCCCCCATCCACTGGCCTCATCTCCGCCTACATCCTGAAGTGTAGCTGGTCCCTGCTCCTACCAACCCAGCCCTGATTTTAACAGTGAATCACATATCGGACTTGGACCTTGCCATACCTCATTCATACCTGTTATTATCAGCAGAGAGCGGACAAACAACCATAAACCAAACAAAAGCAACCCCAATAATCTACAACAGTTACCACCTTCAGTTAATACAGTCACTTTGTCACCAGTTACTATTAATATGGCTCTTTTAAATGTTCGCTCTCTGCTGAACAAAACGTTTTTAATAAATGACCTGATTTTAGATCGTAATCTTTACTGTCTGCTTTTAACAGAAACATGGCTGAGTTCAGATGCACCTGTTGTTCTAACAGAGGCCTCTCCACCAGATTTTAATTTCCTATTTTTCAAGGAGGAGTAGCAAACGGGGAGGCGGTACTGCTTTTATTAGTTCATCAATACTTTCTGCCAAACCTGTTTTATTTGATCATTTTACCACTTTTGAATATACAGCAGCAGTTTTTAGCTCTCCTCAGATTTTACGTGTCACAGTTTATCGGCCTCCTAAGCAGAGTGCCATTTTTATTCAAGAATTTTCAGAGTTTTTATCAATCCTGCACAACTCCTTTGAAAGGATCATTTTAGCTGGTGATTTTAATCTACATATAGATAATCTTTCTGATCCTTTTTCAAAGGAGTTTTTAAATATTCTGAGTTATATGGATTTTAGTCAACATGTCACACAGCCAACTCACAACAGAGGACACACCTTGGACTTGGTCATCACCCATGGCCTGTCCACCAGTGTGTCCTCTGTTATTGATTTGGCTGTCTCTGACCACTACTGTGTGTTTTTAAGCATCACCAGTTTTATCCAGCTGGAACCCTCTGTGAGAACTGTAAGGAAGCGTCATCTCACGCCTGAAGTGGCTGCAGGTTTTCTTGAAGTTTTTAGAAAGATCTCTCCCACTCCGGTAACTGCCTCTTGTGATTTTACTGTCAATAATTTTAACAGTAGACTGAAATCCGCTCTCAACCTGCTCGCTCCACTTATAATCAAAAATCTATATTCAAAACGTGCTTCACCGTGGAGAAATGAAAATCTAAAGAAACTAAAGAGAAATTGCAGGGTTGCAGAGCGGAGATGGAGAAAGAACAAAACAACTATAAATCATCAAATATATACAGAGCTACTTAAATCATAATAACACAGTGAGAAATTCAAGAAATGCATACCTTTCCAAACTCATCCTAGACAATAAACACAATCCCAGAATACTTTTTTCCACCATAAACAACATTTTAACCCGTACATCCAATTCACTTCAGAAAACCCCCTCAAATGCTCTCTGTGAGGAGTTTGCAGCCCACTTCAGAGGGAAGGTAGACACCATCAGAAAGAATATTTTACCCTCCCTATAAGCAAAAAGGTTTTAGATAAATTTGAATGTGTGTCTATACCAGAGGAAACACTGGACAGCTTAGTCCTGGCAGAAGCTGAGACTCTTGATAAAGTTTTCTCCTCAGTGAGACCCGCCACATGTGTCCTGGACCCAATTCCAACTTTGTTTTTTAAACAATTTTATGGATCTTTTAGTGATGAAATTTTAACCCTGATGAATTGTTCCCTTCAGACGGGGGTCTTTCCTGCTGCCTTTAAAGGGGCGGTAGTGAGGCCCCTGTTGAAGAAGAGCAATTTAGATTTTAATGAATTAAACAATTATCGACCGGTATCTAAATGACCATTTCTTAGCAAAATTTTAGAAAAGTTGGTTTTAAATCAACTAAATGATTTCATAAACACTCATAATGTCCTAGAGAAATTTCTGTCTGGATTTAGGGTGAACCACAGCACAGAGACGGCCCTTCTGAAGATTTTTAAATTATTTTAGATTGAATTATGATAAACAGAAGTTGACAGTGTTGGTTCCACTGGATCTAAGTGCTGCCTTCGATACAGTAGACCACATTATTCTTTTAACTCATTTAAAACAGATCGGCCTCTTTGGTGCTGTCCACGGATGGTTCATATCCTACCTCACTTATGGTGAGTTTTTAAACTGTTATGGGAATTTGGGGTCATTTTGTAAAGCACTTTGAGGAGCACTTTGTTTGAAAAGTGCTTTATAAATAAAATCTGACTGTCTGATCTGACTAAACACATGCCTCGGTAGAACATGAACATTGGAATACGCCTTGGTGGTTCCTGATGACGTAACTCCTAGGCAACCGGGGCAGGGACAACATCAAGGCAAGGTTCCTTGACACTGAGAAACACCTCGTGTCTGCAACAGCAGCTGAGCTTCAGACGACAGAATTTGGGTCTTATTTCCTGATATTTGGACATCTCGCCACAGATTGGACAACAGCAACGTGACTCCACTACTGACTTCCATCATGGATGCTTTATCTTCACAAATAACACAAGCCAGGAGGACTTCTGCCATGAAGGAAAGTTGCTATTTTTAACAGTTGACATAAACTAGCCAAAACATCCACCTCTGACACCTGGATGTTAAAATCACATCAGCCTCTCCCGTCGTGAGTCAAGATGGGTGAGTCCATTAAAAGCAGACGCTTTGATGCTCCACCTGAGAGTAACTCTGTAAGGCTTGTCACCAGCATTCAGACATCAATTCTGTTTGCTTCACAGCCAGACAGGCCACACACACACACACACACAAAAATAATAAAAGATGGGTGAGTCCATGAATGCTAATTCACAGTGTGATAAGATAAGATAAGATAAGATAAGATAAGATAAGATAAGATAAGATAAGATAAGATAAGATAAGATAAGATAACCTTTATTAGTCCCACAAGTGGGAAATTTGTTTCATTTACAGCCAAAGTAAAAGTAAGGCAAACGTTATGCAGCAGAGGGAGAAAACACTAAAATACAATAAGTTCAATCGTAATGAGATAAAATAAACTCAATACAATAGACAATTTATACCTTAAGAATGGGTTAAAAAATAACAACCATACTTTATACAGCTTAGAAATAGAGTAAAACTTCATCCAACAGATTTGTTGTAAAGTCTGACAGCAGTGGGGAGGAAAGACCTCCGGAATCTCTCTGTCCCACACCTTGGGTGCCGCAGTCTCCCACTAAAGGAGCTGCTCATAGCTCTCAAAGTCACCTGCATGGGATGGGAGATATTATCCAACAGGGATGACAGTTTAGCTGTCATTCTCCTGTCAGTCACCACCTCCACAGGGTCCAGGGGGCATCCTAGAACAGAACTGGCCCTGCAGATCAGTATGTTCAGCCTCTTCCTATCCCCTGTGACGTAGATATGTGAGGATTTTCAAATCCTAGTATTTCACCATCTGTTTTCTATTAAAAGCTGATGCAGGAGATAGGTGCAGGAGACTATTTTCATGTCCAGCCTGCATAAAACTCACTCAGAGTGACTGATTATAATCAGAAAAAGCATTTAAAAATGTTTTTTTCAGTTAACCACACTTTTATGAATTTGATCTCACAAATCAACCTTTTCATGATTATTACCGTTTAAGACATTTACTGTAAACATTAGCAAGCCTCCTTGAATAAATGATCAGATATTTTTTAAACTAAATGAATGTATTTTCTGAATTAAACAACTACTGTAATTATGCAATGACAAAAACTGATGGACTGTATTATTATTATGCAACCTGAAAGCAGTTAGAAAACAGTTATTGACTGGGATGTGATCTGAGGTTATTACCAACATAATTAACCCTATTAAATATGAGAGGCAATCTAATTTAAAATGTGACCTTCAGGAACTTTACAGAATATTACCGAAAACACAGTTCATTAATTGGCACTTTGTGTAACACCAGGGAAACTAGAAAAAAATATGCATGAGGTTTCATGGGTACGGGCAGAAATGTATTAATTATAATGCAAGAAATGTTCTAATCACTCACGTCAATGAAAATCAGTTTAACAAATATCTGGAAATATTCCAAGGGTCCAGAAGAATAAAAAGAGTAATCATTTTTGGCAAATTAATTTTTAAATTCCTCCACCGTTATTAAATAAGGTCTTTCATTTGTACTTAGTTGCTCAATTGTTTAATTGCAGCAGCAAATTGTGACTCCAATGTGGAGAGCTTTGATTTTGTAGTTGAGCTGTTTATCCATCCTTTAAAAATGCAGGGAAAACTGTCTTGTTTTAAAACACCTTACAGATAAAAGATAGCATTTTCTTTAGTGTATGAAAATATAGATGATGGAATCAAGAGTACAAAAAGGTTAGTGGAGCAATAACTCAATTCTTTATGAACTATTAATGTGAAATTATTGTTTTAAACTATAAAGAGCTATGCATGACACAATAAATGACTTCAGACACATAAAACAGACAAGCAGACAGATAGACAGGCAGACAGACAGACAATGGGTAACGTTGGTGTTCAGCGTCATGCCCAAGGATGCTTCAGTCAATCAGGGGTGGGAAGACACACAACAAATTTTACTGGCAATTATTTACAATAACTTTTTTTCTTTATTTATATTTCTGATAAAAAACAAACACTACAGTTATGAGCTTTCTCCTCAGCCATTCAAATCATAATGGTTTGTGACGTGGTTTGTGTCAGTCAGTCAGTCCGTCTAAGTTTATTTATGTAGCGCTTTACACTACGCAGAGCTTAACATTAAAAGTAGAAACAATAAATTTACAATAGAATAAATAATAAAATGTAAAGCTAGTTTTAAAATGCAAATAGAATCAGAGTCATTCAAACAACTGTATTAAAATCATCTCTATTTTAAATAATAATCAAGATGTAAGATGCATCAAATGCATTCTCAGTACAATGGGTGGAGCAAGAACACATCTGGGAGCGTACTTCCAAGCATTCTTAAGACAGTACTTGGTCTAACGACAATGATTTTTCACAAGGACGTGAGTACACACAACACGTTCTCACACCGAAGTGATGAAGGGTGACCAAGCATTTGTTTCCAATGCGTTGGGAGCCCCAATGCATCGGGAGGTAACGCGCTGTGCCAGAGCGTTGCTTTCCGATGTCCGCGGTAAAACAGAGATTTCACTGAATTGTGACCTTTACCCTCTTGCATTTTAAAATAATTGGGACAGCAGTATCTCAGGAGGTGGAGTGGGTTGTCCAGTAATTGGAAGGTTGCAGGTTTGATCCTGGCTCCGACCAGAGTATTCTGCTGTTGTGTCCTTGGGCAAGACACTGAACCTGCCTTGCCAGCTGGTGGTGGTCAGAGGAACCGGTGGCGCCAGTCAGTGCTCGGCAGCCTCACCTCTGTCAGTGCACCCCAGGGCATCTGTGGCTACATTGTAGGTCATCCCCACCAGCGTGTGAATGTGTGTGTGAATGGGTGAATGACTGATTGTGTTGTGAAGTGCCTTGGGGGGGGGGGGGGGGGGGGGTTGTAGAACGCTAAGAAGGTGCTACACAAATACAGGCCAATTACCATTTACCATTTAACCTTCCCCACACCCCCATCCTAATCTTAACCCACTTGCGCATGCAAAACTTAGCTTCTAGTTATGTCGCTCGTCTCAAACGTGGTTAACAAGAAGTTTAGAATGAGAAATTGGGTTAAGGTTAGGATGGGGGTGAAGGGAAGGTTAAATAGCAAGAGGTTAGAGGTTAAATATCGGTGAAATGTGCATTTTCCCGTGGGCTTCGGAAATCGACGCTCTGGCACAGTGTGTCACCTCCCGATGCGTTGGGAGCCCAACGCACTGGAAACAAACGCTTGGTCGCCCTTCACCAGTCTTAGCCACTTCGGGTGTGAGAACGTGTTTATATATAAGTACAGACAAGTTGGGAAATGGTCTAGTATTTCACAGGCCTCCAAATGTTTGTTGAAGAAACAAAAGAATGTGACAAAATAAGCTAATTCTAAGGTCACTCTCATCTCAACAACTACTAGTATATACAGCATTCTATCAGGTCTCTGTTTTACTGCAAATGTCTTCATTTGACTGAAAACTTTGTTGCCAGCCTCAAAACAAGTTCTCACATTTCTCACACACATACCGACTAAACTGAATGTTCGAGAATGATCCTTAAACTCCTCAGGAACCATTGCTAAGGTGTGGAGACATTTTAGAGCCTTCCTCATGAATACCTTGTGCTAGAAGCCCAGTGGGATAGTGGTTTCAGCGTGTGTTAGGTTATTGTTTCTTTAATAGACTTGTGAAATGGTAAATTAGAGACAACGGTAATTATCACAGAATAAACATCACAATTATTTGTTTTGCCTCTACAAAATCAAAGCACGAGGAATAAATCAGCATGTTTTTTTCTGTCACTCCAATAGTATACTACATCTTGTACAAGGAACAGGGCAGCTCATCACTATGCCATTCGAATAACATATGAGTGTACAGCAGCCTATCATATGACTCGAATAAAGCATTATGACACAGCAGAATGAATTTGAGGTTATTACGTCATTACTGCCATGCTGACCTTTGGCTTCCCTTTCCATGGACCTACAGCTCACACTTGTGCTTTTGGACCAGCTCTTCTCATCATGGAAAGAATACTGGGTCATTTTAACAGATGATTATTACTGATTTTTTTTCTTGAAGTTCAACTCTAAAAAACTCTCAAACCAGACCGCACTATCCCATTACCCTCTGCACCTCAACACTGAGACACATGACAGATTTAGCACACACATATTTGAGCTCACACAAACTACATGGACAAGTCTACAAGGGATGCATAGATGCATATGGAGATGATAAGTTTATGCGTTGGTTGTAAGAGCCGTGAGAAAGAGTGCCTGGCAGAGGCTTGAAGGATATAAGGCCCCGGCTTGTGCCTGTTTGCACAGCTCTGACCACAGACCCAGAGAAGGTGGTTTGGTAAAGCAATATTAGCTCTTGATTATTTGCGTTAACCAGTACTTAGATTTACTGCCTGAGTAATATGATCTGACTGGTAGTTAAGCTCTAACAGCAACACAGGGCAGCAATGCCAGGACAGAGTTGTCGTTCCTTTCTCAGTTTTCTTCCAACTGGACCAATAAAAAGCAGTCAGCTCCCCCTCTCCAATCCCCCTCTCTCTCTAACCTGCCCCATGGGGACGACATTTGGAAACAATCAGTGGTGTGTTTAAATAGAAGGCCCTTCCTCTATCAATCCCCCCAGATAAGGTATCTATTAGCTCTGCTCTCTGGCCCGACACACGGAATTCATCACCTCTGTTTCCTGTACGCCGTTTAGGGATCCCTCTTTTTCACTCCTACCTGTGCAGAGTGCAGGGGGCACATTTGGTGCATCTGCACTCTCAAATCTCTTTCTTTTTGCTTTTCAACGTGAGCAACTTTGAGAACTTACGAATCAAAAAAGATTATTTATTTCTTTGTTTTATTTAGCCCTTTAATTTATAATTTAAATACACTCGTTTACACTGGACCACCTGATGGTTCTTTCCCTTCCTAACGTTTCCCCATGTTTCCTCCCCTTTTTGGTGCCACTTCAAGTAAATAAGACACTTTTCAGTTTTATACGTTTTATTGCAGCTCAGACTTTAAAACAGACTTTTTTTTTCTGGTAACAAACATTTAATTCCTGGTAAAAACAAAATAATAATAATAACTTGAAGTAACTTGAAAAGTTTGATTGTGGTGCAAAAGTTCATTTATTTTAGTAATTCAACTTAAAAGGTGAAACTGATATATGAGATAGACTCATTACATGCAGAGCCAGACATTTGAAGCCTTTATTTTGCATAATTGCGATGATTATGGTTTACAGCTTATGAAAACTCCACATTCAAAATCTCAGACAATTAGAATATTGTAAAACACTCTACACTCTAATCAGCTAACAAATCCAAAACACCTGAAATATTAATAACTATTAACTAATTACTGAAATAAATTGACTTTTAATATAAAATATACACTTTTCTAATTTCATCTGTAAATAGATAAACTGCATCATTTAACTTTTCATTTTCTAATTTCTTGTTGTTACTTTTTATCAGAATGCTTGTTTGGCAAAAGAGGGTACGGCATATTTGAAGCCTTAAATAAAAATGTTTTGGCCAACAAGAGGAGCTTTCTTCACTGGGTCCCTAGGGAGGTTACTACTCACCTCCCTGGGTATCAAATTGCGATTTAACCCCCAACGTAAGAATGATATCTGACAGTGGCTGACTCTTTCTTCTTCTTTCTGACTCTTCAGAGCGCCCCCGCCAATTAGGATAGATGATGTAATTGTTTATTAAGAAGAAATAGGATTTGTATCCCACCAATGAGTCAGTACACCTGCAAATAAATCTATAATACCTAGCTGTCTAGACATGTGTCATTGTGTTACGGAGCTTGCCCTGCATGCGATCCCTATAAAATCATCCTTCTTTATTCCTGCCAATAATCTACGTGAGCTTTCATCATCCACTAAGAGCTAACGCTTAAACTGTTTTTGTCTCTACCCCACAGGGTCACTTGGGGGAGAAATTTTGTGAGCTTTTGAACAGATTGCCTCTCCCTTTTGCATCCCTCCATCTCCGGTCAAACTCGTCCTTCTATTCAGTTGAGATCTAATAGAGCTCGTAACCTTTGCCCTGCTTGGGTGGACCCCTGAAGTGTGCTCCTCTCACCTGGTATTGTGCTGCTGGCTGCACCTTCTGACTGGCATAGCCCCCACTCCAGCCTGCTTTTGTCCTCCTGCAATTCACTCTGACTTTGTTCAGTTAGCTAACCTAGCTTCCCCTCCCTGCTGGGAACTCTGAGAAAGAGGAAGGAGGAGGAAGGGGAACACGACGAAGACAAATAAAGGGAGAAATAAGAAGTGTTTTTTTTTTACTTTAATGAGGAAAATTCGCCTCTGGATAAGGTTAGAATGTTGACCATTCAGAAGATCAACAAAAAAACCAACATTTCTGACTTAAAAACTCTCAATGAGAGTTCCTTCGCTACTCTAAAACGCTTCTCACATGAGATTAGGATGTTAGTGCCCCCTTTAATCACACATGCACGCGCGCACGCACGCACACACACACACACACACACACACACACACACACACACACACACACACACACACACACACACACACACACACACACAATCCTCTCCAACAGCTCCAACAAACAACAGATTAACCAAAAGAAAGGGATTATCAGTCAACTGAGAGGCAGGGAGATGAACCTCCAGCTTGTTTTGTCTTTAGGGATTTGAATGGGCACCACTCCCGTTGAAGAAAATCTAGCTCTGATTCCAGCGGACAAGAAGCTCATCTCATTCGAAGACAAAAGCAGATGCTGACACACATGACTGAAGGCATTCATGCTGCTGCACCAATGAAAACACGCTATGGCTGTTTATTGGTGGCTCAGCAGGTTAACGCACGTTTAGTTCGTGTTTAAAACTGGTTATGTCAGTCAATCCGAAGGAGTGTTAATGTCACCACATAAACTGATGCATGGCACTGTTGGACTTTTATTGATGAGTGTTTTGTTTTGGTACATTTGGAATGACAGAATGGAGTCTGAACAAGTACAAGTCTAAACAAAAGTTGAAACATATCAAAGACGAGCCTTCTGACAATGTCAGCAGATATTATGGCATCAAACGCACTTTTTTGAAATGAAGAATTTTGTACAATCAAGGCGCTTGACGGATGCATGCAGGATCTAAACCAAATCTGCAGCTGCAGTCTACTTCATACAAACCAATATATACACACACACACACACACATATATATACATATATATACATATATATATATACATATATATGTATATATATATATATATATATATATATATATATATATATATATATATATATATATATATATATATATATATATATATATATATATATATAGGGTTACCCTGCAAAATCAACATTACAGCAAATGAAAGTACTTTAAATAAATACCACATACTGATTATGGAATGTCTGGGGTACTTATTCTGTGTCTTCATGAAGTTTGACAGAGACATATTAGAAGTTTGTCGTGTGGTCTTTAGGGCACATTGATCTGTTAGAAAATGCTGTTTGATTTAGGGTTCTAGTTTTTCTTTTGGGCAACCTTTTCACTGAAAAATATAGTTTGGTTGCATCCTGCAGTGGCTTGCAAAATTATAAAAATGTATGTAAAAAAAATCTGATTATATTTTTCTCTTATTTGTCAGGTCTGAAGAGCAGCAGTGCTTGCAAGGAATCTCAGTCTGTCCTCTATACTGAGCCACCTCTACCAGCTCATCCAGAAAACCAAGGGATTCCCGGGCCAGTCTAGAGACACAATCCCTCCAGAGTGTCTTGGGTCAGCTTTGGGAAGTCCTCCAGGAAAAGAATACAGCACCTCCTTCAGGAGGCATGTAAGAGGAGGCCTTTTAAGCACGTGTTCAAACCACCTCATCTGATTTCTTTAGGAGGAAATTCGTTTCAGTCGCTTGTATTTGTGATCCTATTCTTTTGATTGTTACCCAAAGGTCAAAACTGGAAGTGAGGGTGATTGCTGTAAAAAAAAAAAAAAAAAAAAAAAAAAAAAAAACTAAATAAATAACTAAAGAAATAATATTTTTTATTAATAAATCAATCAATAAATAAATAAATAAATGTGGCCTTCCAGCTTAGTTTCCTCTTCACAAAAGATGAGTTTAGCGTTTGCATCAATGCAAATTCAGCCTTAGTCCATCTGCTGATCCTCCACTGTGCCCTTACTTCCCTCTTAAAGAAGACCTAGAGAAACATAAAGTCCTTCACTAGAAGCTTAAATCCATCCACACAGTCCTCCACCTTAAGCACAGCCAAATGTAAAACAAAAATTGAAGGAAATGTTCTTTCAAATAAATTTGTTATCAGTCAAATTGTCCTTTAATTGACTTGTTAAGGCCAATGTTGTGTTTCTTGCCCCTGGCAACCCTTAAGACAATCAAATCTCATTGTCTCTTATCACGATTCATTTAGCTCCAATGGAAACAAAGTGTATCATGAACTGTTCATTCATTACTGCCAGAAGCTCCTCAGCAGCCACTTTGTGCTCTTCTCATGAGTTCCCACAGTGTTGTCAGCCAGGCCCTTGTGCTCCTGTAAGCACAGCCCTTTCACAAGGTCTTTGCACATGCAAGACTTTTCCCCTTTTAATTTCTGAAAAGTGGATGTGAAAATGTGAGGGTGTGTGTCCATTGAGAGAGTGTGTGAGTGACAGAGAGGTTCATCCCTTGTGCCTGTCTTTCTAAGCACTGCTTTGGGCAGGGGTATCTATGCTGACAGTAGATGGTGGGGGCAACGGGCTGGAGGATTAGAGGGCTTTTAGTCCAGACTGAGAGTGGCTCTTTCTTCGAGTGACAGAGAGAGGTGACGAGCCATCAGCGTCCAGGGGACAGGCAGACAGCCAGCCAGAGACATCTGCATTCATTCAGGACAGCGGCTTATCCGCGGACCGAAACACGCCCACTTGAAACGCCCTTCCTCGATACTCTCACACTGTTTTGCACATGCACACAAGTGCATAAACTGACACAAATGATTTATATACAGTCCCAAAATAGTCCTGAAATGGCAGGCTAACTTGGTTTAAATTGCATGCTAACTGGCTTTAAAGCAAAAACAGCAACTCTACACCGTTGGCCATAACAGTGCAGATAGGTTTGCTTCTGTTCAAACTTCTGCCTCTTCTCCTCCATCCATCCTCTCATGCCTCGGAGGTTGAGAAGACATCCAGAGCCAGAATAGAACCAGCCCAGCCATCTAATCCTCTACTCCCATTCACCATCACTGCTAATCTCCTTCTCCACCTCCTGACAAATGCTACCACCAGCACTATCCCCTCCACCTCCGCTTCTCACTCAAGAGGTGCACAAAGCCCCTCCAAGCAGTGCTGTCCCACCCCTTCTCACATCTTCAACCTGCTCCACCCGTTGCCCCCTGCAGCAGGAGGCAACCAGCTTTCAAAGCCCATCCCAAGGGGCTGCCAGTTTGGGTGAGCCCAAATACTCACCGAGTGCCGGATAACTCTGTTTTGGTACCAGACTCTCTGACCCATTGTTACCGCTACTGAGGAGAGGATAACCAGAAATGGAGTTTGAATTGCAATGTGTCTTTACGTCAGAGAGAAATAGAGAGAGAAATATGTTTTTTTTACAAAATGTACAAAAAACAAACCTGAATAATTCTACATTTATAAACCATTTTCTTGAGCCGGTAAGTACTAATTGACACTTAACAGGGTTAATGAAAAGTCACTCGGACCAGTCTGATCCCAGGTGGACTTTTCCTGCATGCTTTAGGTCGAGAACTCAGCTGATTTGTTTGGTTTAGTGATGAACAGCTCCTGTAGAAACTCATGAAGGCTGAGGAGACATGTCAGCAGTCAGATTAAGGTGTTAACAAGACAAACGCATGCCAAAACTGCTTAATATCCCTTTCATTACTTTTTCTGTCAGATAACAGATTTTACAAAAAGCATATCTTACTTAAACTAGTCAGCAGCACTGTGCATGCTAAAATCACATCGATACACACATCGTGCGCCTACACCACGTTTCCTGCCCTGCTCTTCATTTCTGCTTACGATGGGGAGCGAGAGCTTGGCAGACCCCTCAGAGCTGCCTCTCCACATCTTATTTACAGAAGCTATCTTTCCCATAAGTCACCATTCCTGTGTTCATAAAGCATTGTGCACGCCATAACTCACTCTTTCCTTTTATGAATAAAGCTCCCAAATTTATGGTGATGGCACTGAGGAGTGGTGGCCCCCACAGTGACAAACTTCCCCCAGTCTGTCAGCACGGGCTTGGGTGGCCACTCAGGACCCTACATCAAAGGCTCCAGGTGGGAGCACCGCTTTATCACTCCCGGGTTGGTGACATCACCTTGCCGCGCCACACAAAATTGATGATGAAAGCAAACATATCTGTCTTCACTCACATTTGCCAAATCAATTTTATTTTTACAGACCTTCTACAGGGTTATTGGCATATTGATGCTCTGCAGGCGGGAGGATGGGGGTGGGGGTGGGGGGCTGCAGCAGCCGGATAGACGGTGAATGAGTGGGCATGGGAAAAATAGGAAGGGAGGGGGTCAGGAGGGCTTAATTGCATTTACCATATTTAATGCAGAGGGATGTCATCACTGAATATCCATTCTGAATAATGTGGCATTTCATCATAAATTCTTTACAACTTATTTACTTAATGGAAAGAGTTATTGCTCGCTGTCAGGATGGTAATTAAACAATGTGATACAGTGCTGCCTCGCTAGGATCCCATCTTTACCCCCCTACACACACACACACACACACACACACACACACACACACACACACACACACACTCACATATATCTAAGCTCCTTAGTCTTTTAAATACATATTATTATTCACCGTCCACATAACTTACAACTGGATTAAAATTCATGAAACCCCTCCTTTCTTTTATTTTCTTCCCTGGGAAAAAATAAAAGAACCCAGAGAACTTGTACATAACCAGCTGTAAATCTGTTCTGCAAAGATTGGCACTGGATTTTTTTTCAGTGCAAAGTAAGTGAATTCAATATTTGGTGTTCGTTTAACAATTTATATCCCCCTAACAGCTGATTAAAAATGACCATCAGGAAACAAAATTATTGTGATTTTTGCCAAACCAAAATCCAAGAAAAGTTTTATCATTATACTGAATCATCTTTTCATCCAAACCTGTGACTTCTTTCGCAAACTGCATGGTCAGCCATCTTTAATGAGCTTGGCTTCGTCCAACAAAAGGACAAAGCCCTGCATGTGAAGGACTAAAACCCTCACGTTTAAATTAGGGTGGATCTATTCAGAGAAACTAAATGAGGCTGATACTCTGCCAGCCCACTCATCCCGCTCCATAAAACCAAGCAAGCTTGACACTGACAGAGCCCATAGCTAACCTTTGGCCTTGTCCTGCGACCCCCACCTTCGATTTTGTTTGTGTCTGCTGACCACTATGTGATTTTCCAATAGTCACACTGGGTCCCTATGGATGAAGACGGGATTTATGGCTTTTTATTTTAATTGAGCTGAGAGTGCGACGTCAACTCTGTTTCTTTCAGTTGCTCTGAGCTAACATTACATCACTGGTCTAAATGTGAACATGACGACATGGGAGGAAATGAAAAGAGAACTGATTTGAATGCTACAGTTTATTCTGGCCAAGAAAACCCCCTGGTCAGAAATATACTACTACTAAAACTGCAGAAAAAAAGGAATTGAGGCTGCAATTTTCATATTAGTAGTAGCACTAAAGCACAGCACAGTCTGTTACAAAAACACATGTATTTAACCTTGCCATAAATCTTTTTTATTCATGGTAATTGTTAGAATTAGTTCCATTAAGTCTTGGCATTGAGTGGAATACATTTGTGACCACAAAAATCTTGAAAATAAATAAAATAATGCAATATTCATGTGTTTAATACTTGTGTGATGCTGGCTAGACATGAACTATGCCCGTGTCCCTCATAGTTATTCGTTGTTTTAGTGATTGAAGGTTACAATAATAGATCAGTGCCTTTGTGTTTTTACCTGGAATCCTGTTATTAATTTTTATGTGCTGTTGTAACGAGTGAATTTCCCCACTGTGGGATTTATTATTCTATTCTATTCTATTCTATTCTATTCTATTGATTCTACGTGGTCGGTAAGCACTCAAATTACGTGTGAGAGAAGACTCTCAGACACATCAAATTGTCTCAATATCTGTCAAATTAACAGAGAGCCTTTTTTTTGTTTTATAAGGTCGGTTGACTCTGATGGTCAGCTTCAATGAGATTGACCCCGATAATGTATTAGTTGTAGAAGTACATCTATTGATTACTTACTGATAATTTCATTAGAAGTGGTCCAGTGGATCAAGAGAGAACAAAAACCTCAATAGCAAATAAATGATTACAATCCAGCAGAATCTTGAGTGTGAGGTGGTGATAACTATTAGGCCCCGTCCACACGTAGCCGGGGATCTGCCAAAACGTAGATATTTTTCACGTTTTGGCCTGTCATCCACACGAAAACTGAGTTTTTTCACACAAAAAAGGATCTTTTTAAAAACTCTGGCCAAAGTGAAGATCTGCGTTTTCTCCGTTTTGGGTGTCTGCGTGTGGACAGACAAAACCGGAGTTTTAAGGTCCGCAACGTCACTTTCCGCGACAAAAAAATGCTGACATCACGTGTGCGACCTGTATTTACACTAGCCGACAGCATGCCCTCAGAGCTGCGCTCGCTTTATCAATTGTCCAAGCGCTTTCTGCTTGTTTGTTTTTGCAAGCTGAATTACTGCTCCTTGCCCTAACCCTAACCCACAGACGAAGGACGAGGTTAAGAACGGGGGAAGTACTGCCGCCTACAGGTCTGGCATGTCCTTAACAACGTATTTATCCGGGTACATGTGGACAGTTTTTTTTTTAAACGAGGCGGTGTGGATGCAAGTTTTTGGAGGGGCGGATATTTGTTTTTAAAAGAACCCGGCTACGCGTGGACTAGGCCTTAGTAACACTATGAATGTGCCATAAAGCAGACCTGCAACCTTGACTGAATAACAGCCATTTTATCTGTTTGATGCAATTTCAAACCAGAATGATTTCAAAAGTTAACTAATTGCTAAATTTCACCCAAAGAAGACTTAAGGAGAGTTTCAAATACAATCTGTCCAGTTTTCAACATGCAAAAACACAACTGCCAATCTATTTTTAACTAACTGTTTTGAAAACTACCAAAATGTCAAACTGAAGGAAATTCTTACCTCCCAGCCTTGATTGGGATCTTGGAGGTAAGGTCTGTGTTCTCCTTCATAAGGGCCAAAGCATTCCCCAACATTCACCTTCCTGTGGCTCCAAATGCCAAGAGCACCACCTGGAGCTGCTGACTCTCTCAGTTCAAAGTCCAGAGGAATGGACAAGTCGTTTTGTGGTAAAAAGATGCTTGGTTGCTGGATTGTGTGAGATGACAGCTCATCGTCAGATAAAGGGTCGTCTGCCATGGCTGAAGAAAGTGTGGGATCACCATTAGAGCTGCATACATCATCTAAGATGTTGGCTGGATACAGGGCAAAGTCATCATCACCATCGCCTGTGAAAGAAACAAAGTCTCTAAGTGAAGGTGGTGCTCGGAGATGGATTTCCACAAAGAAGAATGAAAATTGATACAATTGGAACAGAGTCTGAGATTTATTACAGAATCATATTGTGGTAATTGGGCTTGGTTGGCATAAGGGGCTAAACTAAAGTACAAAAATAATAAAACATGTTTTGATTGGTATCATCTTGCCATGGATCAGATCTTTGGCAAGTTTGACTTTTCGAAAATAGCTTTTCTTTGATGTAGCTGACATGTATTGCTGTGACTACATGCGACTGAAGGTTTGATGCACAAAAGGCAAAGAAGTTGAAACAGGAAGAGAAACAGAATGTTAGCCCTATCTTTGCCATGCCACATATACGTACGCTCAATATAAACAAAGACTTTATAGAGGAATTATAATCTTGTGAGCCAGATTACAATAACAAAGCATGTTTGCCATGTGGTAGAGCTAATGCCAAGAGGACCAACCAGGGACTAGTTAGCATTGTAGTACACTGACTGCTTTATATTTCCTTTTCCTGAACTTTTCACCACTGTACTGTGAAAACAGAGGGAACCACATGAGGGTTAATTGTGAACTGAGTGAAACAGGACATGGATGTTTGACCCCTGAACCCACACTTGGTTTCTTCAATCAAATTAATCACAGTTGCAGACTTTTGATCAAGTAAAGTCAAATAAACAGAAAAAAGTTAGCGCATAACCAAAATAATGAAGAAGGAATCCAATAGAGCACTAAAATGGTCAAAAAACAGGTTCATTTTCAGACAAATCAGGGCTCAAGTTTAATGAAGAGGGAATCTAACATGACAAACTGCTAGCCAGGTGTCACACAGTGAGGCAGACGGACACTCGAAGGCAGAAATGATCCACAGGAATCTGCTGCTTTGTGGAGGGCTGTGCCTAACGCAGGCTGACAGGTCACGCGGAGAAGGGGCTCCGCTAATGAGGCTCAACAACCCATCCTTGCACTGAGGAAAATTCCTGAAGGGCTTCCTGTGTGACACTGTACCTCTGCGCTGTCGGCCGTAGAACCCTTAATCCAAACAGATACACACACACACACTCACACACAAACCTCTTGTTCACTGGCCATGAATTAACAATCCTTCTGATTGACTGAACGGGTCATTGTGGCTGGCCACAGGCGGTTGTGTACCAACCTGAGAAATTACCTCCAGAATTTGAAAAAAAATCATTGAGCACTCGCTCCCGTCTTACAGTACCTGATAAAAAAAGATGCATGTGTGTCCACATACCCTTACACAACTTCAAGGTCAGCATGCAAAACTGTCAAATCCAGCATAAGTAGAGCATAAGCTGTTTTCCTCTGCCAGTGAGGAATCATAAGTCGTGTCAAAATGTGTTTGCTGCTTGAAGAAAAAAAAAGTCTCAGCATGCTGAATCAGCTGTCTGTTAAGGATAGATGTGAGTGTGCTCTGTGTTGCGCTGTAAGTGTATTTGCAGAAACATACAACGTCTACATTTCTCATTCTTCTCAGCAACACCTGATTACAGTTTCTGTGCAACCACCGCGGTGGTCACACATGTTCCAGGGAAAAGTCTGTTCCCGCACTGGGTCCTACTTGAAATTCGCTGCAGTGTGTAAAATGATTTTCTGTACTGAGTCCGGAACATGGTTACGGATCTAGATGTGAAGTCTGCCATATGGCATAGAGGGACAAGGGCTTTTAAAGGTAACCGTATACCTCGGTAGCTGTTTCTCTTCTGACATTTACCCTCTCGTGCTTTTCTCAAAGTTTATATTTGATTCAGGCCAGATATTCTCTCGGTCCACTGGACTCAGGGAGAGCATTTCAGCTCATAAACTTCATATTTCTTTAAGGTAAATGATAGTCGAAAACAAATACGCTATGTTGGGAGTTTTAAAAACTTGTGTGGTTTTGCATGCAGACGATTGATAAGTCAAAGACCGTGACTTTGCTTAGTAGTGTTGGACAGTCAGGTTTATGCACACACATGACTGGATTGGATTTGTCACTTTGTGCGTGTGTGTGTGTGTGTGTGTGTGTGTGTGTGTGTGTGTGTGTGTGTGTGTGTGTGTGTGTGTGTGTGTGTGTGTGTGTGTGTATGTGTGTGTGTGTGTGTGTGTGTGTGTGTGTGTGTGTGTGTGTGTGTGCATTTCTTTGTCACTGCATCTGCAAAGCAAATAGTCCTATTTGTTTGTTCAGCGAAGGACATTACTTCATTACTGCAAGCAGACGCCCCTCATCAAAGAAGGAATTTAGGTTAGAGCGGGGAAACTCCAGCTGGGAGCAGCACCACATTTTCAGCTGCATCAGGAACACAGATGAGAGTCTGATAGCAAAAGAAAAAAACAAGCAAGTGATACAAAAAAATTCAACAAAAATTTAATTAAAATAAGCTTTTTGACATTATCTCCCAAATCAACTTCAGCTGTTATCACCAGAAGATGCATCGTGACACTTTGCATAAACAAAGTCATGCACGGGCTTGCTTATATATCATCCATTTAACTGCTTGATTCATTAATTTTTATTAAGAGGGGGAAAACATTTGTTCACAGGCCTGCTATCTGCATGGGTGGAATGATTTTCACCTCTGCCACAAGGTGTTGGGCGCACTCATACATCACATGATTACCCCGAGCAGCGAGCAGGGCCGCCATCATCAGGGAGTGAATTAAAGATGATAGAAGGAGCTATTAATCACTGTGACAAAGCCCCTAATGGAGGTGCGACCCAGCCACTGCTGACAGGATGCCGAGGGAACGTACCCACGGGACAAATGGATACATATGTTTACAGAGAATAACCTACCTGTAGACACAGTTAGAAGGAAACAGAGAGAGGTTGCTAACACCCTTTTTATTTCTCTCTCTCATTTGCTCTTCCAACATCTGCAGGTTGAATTATTTTACTGTCTCTCTTAAGCGCGAGCCACACTGTGTGTTTATCGGACGTCTTAGACAAATCTCTCGTTGCAGAGTTAGGTGAATATGAGGGGGATTTGTAAGTCTGTAGCTCACTGACAGCTTGCTCACCAAGTTCAGTCTCCAACAGTCTTCCAACGGGGTCACCAGAAAACCAACGACTTCGGTCTGCAATCGACCAATGAAAATACACCCAGGGAGTGATGCAAACTGGTAGCATTAGCAACACCAATGTAAAACATGTGGACCACTCCTTTTTAGAGTTTGCTTCGAAGTAAAATAAAAAGAGTTAACGGTGGAACTTTTTTCTCTTGTTGTTGTTGTCTTGGGTATCTGCCGGCTTTTAGTCACGTATGCTTTTCGGTGAGTACTCTCATGACGTTAGCGTATCCTGCTAGAGCGAGATGTCGTATGCTTTGGTTCACTGAACTCTTTGTGTGCCACCTCTCTGGAGTCCTCACAGTGAGACACGAAGCAGTCCTTCTCCGCAGTTTTGCGCTGCTGGAAAAAAAGAAGTATTTCCTCTCTAACAGCTGTTTCTGCTTCCTGTTCTACCTTAAAAGCTGATGTTTTGATGCTTTGACTCCTCCCTTCTCCTGGGACTTCTTTAGACAACATAGATCTTCGTCTCCCCTCCTCCTGCCACACCTGGTGTGGACTGCGGTGCCTTGGTCTGCCTGGGTCGTGGCTCCTGGGTCAGAGGTTTTGAGATTTTTGGCACCTGCCTGATCAATCCCAGTGGCTACCTGGTGGGGTCTGGGTCCCTGGGCTCTGCTGGGATCCCGGTGGGGGTGGTCGCCCCTGGGTCCCAGGTTGCTGGGTCCCGGGCTCAGCCAGCTAGGGGGTGGGAGGCTGCAGGTGGGTCTGTGGGCTTGCCGCTGAGATCTCCCGGGACTCTGCCGGCTGCTGGTTGTGGCCCCCCGGGGCGATCCTCTGCGCCACTCGAGGGGGGCGGGGGCTTTTCTGGTCGCAGTCTCCTTGGGGTTCCTGTGTTCTGGGGCAGCGCCTGGATCTCTGGGTCTTGGAGCTCCCTCCATCTCCGACACATCTTTGGGGGGCGGATCTGTGGTCCCTCACACTCTCTATTGGATGCTTTTATAGAGAAACCTTACATAAACAAGCGCGTGTACACACACATGTGCTCACATGGTACTCTCATAAGTATGGACTTGGGCACGTTCAACACATGTCTTAAGGCTGTCGTTGCCACTAAATGCACTATGATTTATTATCGTGTGATTGTTCAGTTAAACAATGTTGATTTTATATTTCTTCAAGTTGACACAGAGATAGCTTGCTCTTGTTGTATTGTTGTGTGTCCCTTTTTTCTCTTCTTTCTCTTTCTGCAGGTCTAGAAGCAGACTTTTGTTCATTATTGTTTATTTTTTTGGAAGTTTGTGGTAAATTTAAATATTCTGCCTAAAACTGTTAATGCTTCACCCTCTTCAGGTAAAAACTCTGCACTACATTTAAATTTAAATCTGACACCATTATTGGCTAAGATGAACCCTATGATATTAGCTGGTACCATAATCCGTTAATAGATTATAGCTGTGATGGGAAATATCCTGTCTGAACTTGATGCATTTAAACAGATAAAGGTCTAATTATTGAGAAAAAGTGTCTTGGATCATGAAATATGAAAATGATCTCTTCACCTTTTGAAAACTGACCCTCAAGCTGATCCATGCACAGTATTTGTTGTCTGTGATAACATAAAATAAGGAAGACATATTGATGAAGGTCTCAACCTTTGCTCTTTACTGGTCAATCATGATCCCTCATTAGTCATTATCTAAGATCTACCACTAACTCTTACCCACATCCCAATAATAGGCAAACATCTCTGGACTGTTTGTATTGTGCCCTGAATGTTTCACCTGAGATCTGCACTGAATGCAAATAAACCAAGAACAATTATATTTGATTTGGCTGATTTCTTTAACGCTTTCACAACTACTGCCAATTGGAAAAGGACTGCTGTTGATTTGATAAGTGCTGTTAATTGCAGTGCATCAGTGTGTGTCCACATTCCCTCAGCAGGGTGTGTAGGAGCCCCGTGGCCTCGGGAGAGGAAATAAGCTTCCTAATTAACTCTGTCTTTGTGCTTAATGGAGGCCCTAACACTGCTTATGGGAAGTCTTTTGGTCCGCGGGTCCATTGGGGTGACTGTGGAACCGACTGATACCAACCACAAACGTTCATTTCAAATGGTGGCGGTGTGCAAACTCGGCTTTTAATCAACACAAGTTTGATTTTTGAGGAAAATTCTCCAAAACTTGTCAAAATTCAATTATTTATAACATTTAGGTATTTGTTGCTGCAATAAATAATAATAACAATTGATGTACAAAGTTGTTTTTATTAGAACTCTATTTCTATCTTTTGAGCTCTGAAATGAATATGATTAGGAACTGTTGAGGGAAAGCATCACATTGAGAAAATTAGCAGATGATGCTACTGATTGTCTTCTTCAAAACATATTCTCATACACATGCATCTGTATTGTGGAAATGAGCAAACACAGACACACACACACACACACACACACACACACACACACACACACACACACACACACACACACACACACGCTCACACACACACACTCACAGAACTGGAACTCAACCTAATCTTAATTAACGAGAGCATTGTCTCTGCCTTGTGTTTGTCACCCCATTCGAGATGGAAAACACTCCATTGAGGACCCTGCACTGCATTACCAATTAACATTTCACAACAACCCTAAACTTCAAGCTGGTCCCTCTTTGCAAACACGCACACACACTTAGACACCTAGTGTAATTAATTAGTATTAGTTGTGATTAATAATGAGCGTCCTTTTACTGGTAAATCTGCAGCTCCGGCGGCAGGCTGACACAACAAAGGCGAGTGTGTATGCGGCAGGATTCATCAGGGGAGCTGCTCTGGGATTTTAACATGTTTCTCACAGGCCTGACAAATGGCCTATTAATTATCTAATGTTGTCTGACAAGAGCCGCTTGATAAAGATGTATGTTTGGACTGGGTGAGGAGGGGACGATACGGCAGAGGCAAAGGGAGAGGTCTGCGGGGGTAATAGAGAGAAACTGGTGGGATATTTATTTGCATAAAGAAGAAAAAATAAAGCGAGTGAGGGAGGCAGCCCTTTTTTAGGAACTTGTAGGTTTTTAAATGAAGAGCACATCGACTCTCAAAAAGAACTTTAAGTACTTATTTTTTTATGTGTTTGTATCTAAAGATAAATCACTTTAGTGTGAGACTCATACATTTATTTTTAATGAAATGCTACTGAATTAAGTCTTGATGAACACAGAGATGGATGTTCGACACCCACACACACACACACACGTTCCTGTATTTGTACCCATGTTAGGATGTTGTATTGACTTCCATTCAATTTAGTGAGTCCACTATGCCTAACCCAAAACCTTACCCTAACCCTAACCCTAACCCTAACCAGTGTATTCCTAAAGTTGTCTGTAACAAAACTCAATTCACATCATATCTGTAAATCTGACCCTTTACTTAGTGCTCCATATTAGGACAGGGTGTTGGTCCTAACAAGGACCATCGGTCGTAAGAAGGTTAGTAAATATCTCAAATCCAGTCTTCACAATGGAACAAATACAAGCCCACACACACACACACACACACACACACACACACACACACACACACATAGGTTGAGTCTTAAAGCCACAATCAATATCTTCACTAAGAAGTCGCCACATAAGCTGAACCATGCAACTCTCACTCAGCTCTGTGATTCAGTCTCAATCCAGACTCTAATTTGCCGAGTTTATCTTCTGACTGCATGTTGACAGGTGTTCCTAAGTGTGGTGCCAGTTGCCAGAAGATTTTTTATGATTGCTTCAGCCTCGCATTTGGCCTAATGAGATAGGATCCCAGTTGGACGCTAACTCAGGGCCTGTCAGATGCAAAGCAAACAGAATAACAGCTCTGCACTCACATTGTTTCCACAAGCCATCTATCAGGTGGCGCGCGGGAGGAGGGCTATCCGGATTGAACGCTGACCCCGAGATGTGGAAGATGGGAGAAAATTGAGAGAAGGAAAGATGAGCATCAGGAGTTGGAATACTCGTTTCTAAGTGACCACATGTTTGTAGTTCTTTAGTTAAGGGTACTAAATCATAGGCATCAAAGGAACAGTCGGCTTTGAGTTCTGGTAGCGTCTTAAAAGTTTTTTTGTATTAAGTCAAATTTTTGAGAAAAGAAGAAATAATAATGTCTAACCACTTTCACACAGCCATAGTCCTCTGTTGAGCTTTACGTCTTCATCACCCCTCACTTTAAGAACATCATTCAAAGTTTTGGCGGCGCATAAAAAGTTGAACCTAACGAGTCTGAACTATTTGGATATCTTTTAGAGTTTGTTCACAATCACGTTTTCAATTAGAGATTTGAGGGGGAGTTATAATGTTCACCTTGATGTGATGATGTCATCCACTAGAACAGGGCCAGTGTCCAGCACGTTTTAGTAGTTTCCCTACTCCAACTCACTTGATTCATCTGTGCAGCAGCTAATCAGGCTCTGCAGAAGCCTGTTAATCACCTGCTGGTTAAAACCAGGTGCGTTGAAGCAGGGAAACAACTAAAACAAGTTGGACAGTGATGCTTGGAGACCAATGTTAGATACTACTGCACTTTAACTTTTATGCTTTTTTTGAGACATCAACAGTTTTTTGCTACATAAAATACAAAAACACCTTTGTATTTAATCTTCTTCGACCCATCGCTAGAGGACTTCAGGATTTCCTCAAAGAAAAGAATGTCCACAACCACGTTCAGGTCGTGTTCTATCAAGTAAAATCTAATTTATCTCTTCAAAGTGAAAAGTCTTTTTTAACTTGTCATATTTCCTACATTAAACACTGCAGCCACACAGGAACTTACCTGTGTGACCACAGGACCCTTCTTTAGAAGAAGAAGAAAATATCTTGTCTATAGCACCTCACAAGATAGAAATCATGAGGCGCTCCACAAAAACAAAAGATGTAAAAATAAAAAATAATTTAGAAAATGGTTAAAAATATATATTAAATTGAGCAAGAAATAGACCATTGTGATTAAAAAATGTTAAGAGAGAGAGTGAATAGGAAAGAGGGAAATCAGTGAATCCTGGGGAAGGTGGAATAAGTGGGGAGAGCAGAATAAAGAGAGAGTGGTGAAGAAGGTCATACAAAAGCAGCTTGAACAAGTACTGCAAGTTTTCTGCTGTTTTTTAAAGGAGACCACTGAGTTCTCAGGCTCAGGGGGAGAGAGTTCCAGAGTCTGGGGGCCACAGCAGCAAATGATCTGTCACCTTTGGTCTTTAGCCTGGTGCTGCACAATCAGTAGGCTTTGATCACTGGACCTCAGGGACCTGCTGGGGGTGTAGGGACTAAGAAGATCACCAATGTAAGATGGTGCTTGTCCATGTAAGGCCCTATAGACCAGAACCAGGATCTTGAAATGAACCCTGGAGTTGACTGGCAGCCAGTGAAGCTGGAGGAGAAGCGGGGTGATGTGGGTGTGTTTGGAGGACTTGGTCAGAAGCCGAGCACAGGCATTCTGAACCACCTGTAGACGGTTCAGGGAGGTTCTGCTCAGACACGTGAAAAGGGAGTTACAGTAGTCTAAGCGTGAGGAGATGAAGGTGTGGAGAACTGTCTCAGTCTTAGGCGAGGCTTTTGGTTTTTGCACAGCAACAGTTTCTTTGAGGCTCTTTTTCCATTTAAAAATGGGATTTTGCCAGGATTATCTTGCTCTTTTTATGTTTATACAATAAATAATGACCATTTTGTGATTGCATAAATACTTGCACAAGTAAAAGTTGCGCCTTAGCTGCATTAGCACCATCAAGTGTCTCAGTTCTTCATGAACGTTTTACATTTTTTACAACATAATGCTATAAAAGAAACAATGTCTTCATTCATTTCAATTCAAGTTTGTTTATATAGCGTCAAATCATGACAAATTCATTCTTTGTAACCACTGCGTCCTCAACAGAGTCACTGGAGCTGGTGATCAGTTCCAGCAGTGGGTGAGCAGGTACACCCTGGATAGGGTGTGAGTATCACAGATTGTTTTTATGACAAAACAATTAAAAATAATTACAAAAAACACAAAAAATATACATGATGTAGGAAAACAATGGCATGGCTGTGACATGTGAAGTGAATGTGTTAAGAAAAGTTATCAGTCCCATCATCTCCTTTGCTATAATCTCTGATTCAGCTCCATCCCTGACCCCCTCCCTCCCACACACACACACACACACACACACACACACACACACACACACACACACACACACACACACACACACACACACACACACACACACACACACACACACACACACACACACACACACACACACACACACACACACACACACACACACACACACTGCATGTCACAGATCCTATAGGCTTTTGATTTGTTTTCCATGGTCACAGATGCTTTTCACATAATCTGTCTTCCTGTGGAACATCAACATCCATCTGTCAGTGACGCCAGCCCTATCTCACTCTACAAGCAAGACAGAATATCATCACAGAATATTTTTGGGAAAACCTGGAGGCAATGATAACATTTAAGCCGGAAGGAATAACATTTATTTTATAATCCGTGTTCTTATTTTAAAAATATCATGTCCGCGCAAACATACATCTTCCTTTCATCCTCTCATGTCATGGCTAACTGCCATTGGGCCCTAATATAATTATGGCTCACAGTTGTGCACATTTGAGAAATTGATTCCTTTCATGAAATGTGAGCACGGCAGACCCGGGCAGAGCGGAGAGAGAGAAAGAGAGAGAGGTATATCCAGAATGGGAGCTGCCAGCTCCTCCAGCCCCGTGGAAGGCCCCCTGGGTACCAAGCTGCCAGCTCAAGCCCTGCCCATTCGGCCCCAGTCGTTAAAAGAAATGATAGCATATGTGCTTCGTTTGAGTTTGATGTCTTCATAATGCATTACACAATTAGATTGATTTGACAATTTCATTTATACTTGATAAAATATTTATGTAGGCCCGAGGATGGTAGTCCTCATCAAAGCGGGTTGTTCTGCAGTGCAGATGGGAGCTGCGCTCTGCACCGTCAGCCTATTAAAGCTGCCATTTGTGTTTCTAAAAATAATAATTATTTTGTAAATGCAACTGAGATCGTTGCAGAATCAGAAGCTGACTTTTATGAAATCAAAGTGGATTAGAGAATCAATAAGCTTGTTCTCACATTTTCAATGGGTGCATCACAAACTGGTAAAAAGAAAATAAAGACAACATTCTGTTGACGAATCTTTTCCAATTAAACACCGTTTTAGCTTTTTTAATTGATGTAACCGACGCATTAACTTCCTTTTTGGTTCACCTGAATCCTAAAAAGTCAACTTTGCAGCAAACATCTCCTTGGAGTAAAAGCTAGTTTACATGTCTTTGTCAGCAACTTTACGCTCACATGCACACACTCACACACACACACACACACGTGTCGATAGAGGTGTATTTCATTTCTTCTCCTCCTTCAGTGTTGTGTAGCAATTCTCCGCCAGGAAGGCAGAGGGTGTGAGATTATTCTGGTGTATCCTGCCATCAATGCAGTCACGTCTCTAGTGTGTTTAGCTGTGTTTATGTATTTCAGGGACTTTTCGAAACAAACAAATTTGTCCTCCACCTCTCCATGAAGTCGATATGTTCGGCTCTTGTTTTATTTCTTTGAGGTGGAATGGTGGTGCTGTTTGGGCTCTACTCCATCTGTCCTTGCAAGCCTGTTGGAAAGCCTACGCAACGACGGATAATCAGGTTGCGTGTCTCCGCACCGACGCAGACGGAGAAGTATAAACTGGCCTTTACATCTCATAAGGTCCACAATCTACTCTAGCTGCGTAACTCATGTGCATCCTTCTAAACTTTTCCTGTGTCAACTTTCTAAGTCTGCTTTTAAAAGAATGTCCTGTAGAAATTCTAATAAATACATCAATTTAAGCAATAAATCCACTCATGCTTCGAGGTGAGTCTCCTTCACCCTTATTTCCTTCCCATTCTCATTGGATTGCCCCTCTCTTTCTTCCATTTTCCCCCTCACCTGTCTCCCCCTTTTCTCCCCCACACCCTTCTACAAACCTCTCAGCGTGCACAGCTACCCCACATCCATCACATTGCAGAAATTTAAGGAGCCAAATTGGCCTCATCTGTCTCAATGCTGGATGCAGATGGAGTTTCTTCTGCTGAGGGAGGTGTAGTTAGTCACCCCTGTTGCCCCCGCCCCTATCGGCGCACTGCCTCTAAGCCGCACCCGTCTACCCCTACGTGCACGGAGGTGTGTTATGCTGGGATGAAGGGGGCACGGCGGTGAAGTGACCGCTGCACTGACCACACGCATACTCTGCTTCATTCAGTTTTCTTTCAATCACATTTCTGTTTTTTTTCTTTTCTACTCACCACACAGTCTTCATTCTGGCTCACTTGCCTTCTTTTGCCCAGTCTCTTACTCTTGTTTACTACTCCAGACTGCCAACACACACATACACACACACACACACACACACAGCCAAGCAGTGGTGGCCATTGCAACGCCTGCAGTCCAGGCTGAAGCAGCTTGCTTCAGACCTGGCTCGTTAATAAAGGCCCTAAATAGGCAGCATGCATAAAACATGAAGCGCTGCGTGCTGCCGTAATGAACTGCTGCTCCATAATTGCATCTCAGAGCCGTAAAATGAAGACAAAATATTTGAAGAGGGATTCTGTCACCTCTCTGCAGACGCAACACTAATCACAGGCGTTCTCCGGGGCCCTGGGGGTCTCCTCCTGACAGAGAGCAGGGGCTAAACGCCCGGGGCGGTGACATTGGCAAAACCTTCCAACTGATGAGACATAATTGAATAATTGCTGATTAGAAAATAGGGGCAAGGTAATGGTATAATAGTGTCCAGTGCATTATCGGAAATGATCCCACTGGGAAGCACAAAATACAGGAATGTAGATGGTGCAAAACCTGGAATACAGAAACAACTTCTTCCCTAATAAGGAGAGCAGGTGGTTGAATATATTAAAATATTTTTGCTAAAAAAACATTTGTCAAAGACTAAACTTGCCAGTTTGACTGCACGGAGAAATCATTATTTTAGCCAAGGTAATGTATTTAAACAAAACAAAAGAAAAGAATGGCGCTAAAACCAATGTTTTAACACAGAGACAAAGACAGCTACACACTCATAGAAGCAGTGACAAGTTGGGAGACAGGCAGGCCTCCAGATGAGAGATTGGAGTCCGACTCAGAGGTGTCACCCAGACAGTTAGAGAGTTGCGGCGGTGACAGGGTAGCCGTGGTGACATAATGAAGGTGCTGTGTTTGTCACAGGGGTCAGCAGTGATCACTGTGTCTGGCTCTGAGGAGGTCACAGACGCATGTAATGAATCCCACCAATGACAAATGGCCCTCAACTCGAGGCTGAGACATCTGACAAACTCAAACTCATCACACGGGCTTGGATGGATAGGAGCCGTGCTGAAGGTATTTTTTATTTTATTTTTTTTACATCTAAGATCTGCAAACACATTTCAAAATCAAGATAAGCTTAATGCCATCAAGACCAGGCTGAACATGTGTGAAATTACAACTCCCCATTCTTAAATTTATAAATATTAACTGTTATTAACCAAATTAATTCAACATAACTGATCACACCAAGGATTTAGCAGATCTGTGGATTTAATAACATAAAGCAGGCTCGAAGATCTTAAAAAGCAACAAATCCAGGCAGAAATACATCTAAAGAACTACAGGTCTCACTTGGTTAGATTTAAAGTGTGGCTATGATTCAGCACTAGAGATGAGGCAGAGATGGGATCATATGTTTGTAGATTCTCAGTCATCCAGGGCTTGATAATCAATGAAGGTTCTGTTGGAAACATCTGGAATTTTCTAGTCATCTTGAAGATGTTTTGCGTCTCATCCCAGAAGCTGCTTCAGTTCTAAAACTTGGGTTGGGAGTTGGAGGCTCAAGGCTTCCAAGCTTCTTGGATAAGAGGCCAAATGTTAAACACAAATTTTTCACCTCATATTTGCCAAAGAATATTGATAATCTCCAAATCTCCTTTGGGAAAATAATTTGGAGATTGTCTCTTTTACATATTGAGTAAAACTGCCACTATACTTGAGATTAAATGTTTTTGCCAACAATCAAACATGGTGGCAGTGGTGTGATGGTCAGGGGATGCATTGCTACTTCAGCACCTGAATGACTCGCTGGGATTGGTGTACCCATGAATTCTCTCCTTAAGCAGAAAATCCTATAGAAGAATGTTTGACCTTTGACCTGAAACATGTCGTTGTTGGAAATATATGGCTGAGTTTAGATAATTCTGTAAAGAGAAGGACAAAAATTCTGCAGAGTGAAAAACTGAATTCCAGATATCACAAAAACTTGATTGCAGTTGTTGCTGCTATAAGTTAACCCTAACCCTTTCTCAAAGGTGTGGATCACTGACAAAAAAAAACATTTTTTATTATTGTTTCAGATTCTAATCGGTCACTCTGAGTTTTCCATGCAGGCTGAACATGTGTAACGTCCAGGAATGGTCAGTTTTCACCTACAGATTGATCTGCATGCCACCTGTCATCTACAGACATGAATCTGCCTCTATGTCTCTCTTAATCTTCCAAGCTACAGGAAACGATTCAACACTGCGTGTTTACACTCAGATTGTCGACATCATGTTCCCTTCTCAAGGTTCTTCTCTGCCAAGCCTGTCTGCTTATCTAGGCTGTCCTGCACAGAATAAAGGACTGAACCGTTATAATAGTAAATGATCATATGGTTGAATGAACAATAATGGTTGATGAATAATAATAATGTTTTGATTAATCTGTGCTTAAATTAATAAGGTTGATTAAGCTGTGCTTGAATTACTGAAGTTGAAATGAATATTATTATTACATTGAAAGATTTATATATGGTGATCAGTAGTGTTTGATTTAACAAGTGAATCATTATCTACACTCAGACACAAGGTTCATTAGAGATACATTAAAGTTAAAGTAATTTCTGCACATAGATATTTTCTCAGCCACAAATCAGAGCATCCTGTACCTGAAAGATGGCGTGATGTTCTGAGGGTTTGTTGATAACGCCCCTTAACATGGCACGTCCCAAATGGCCAAGTAAATCGTAATATGAGAATATTGTCACTGGAGAGTGATTCATCATTCCAGCATTCTGTGAGATTCAGCATCCTGTTAGTTGAGCTAACTCTGACTGGACATCAGAGTAAAACTCTCTCGCCACCGCATCTCTTGACAAGCTTTCGACAAGCTAAAAGCTGCCTATAGCTGACACAGCAAAACAGTTCCTTCAGCTATTCAGAAACAGCTGCTCTAGACGCAAACTAGTTCCAACCTGTGTGCCTGGAAACATCTCTGGACTGGAGCGTCGGTGCTGCGGTTAATCTACTGAGCCTCGGTGCCCAGAGGTCATCCGACCTCCCTGACATCTGGATCTGCGAAGAGGGTCTCCAAAGAAAGGGTGAGGTAGACACACATGATTGCATCTGATGCCATTTTGATGAGAACCAACTTCATAGTTTAACGCTAACCAAATTCTTTTCACACCCAGAACTCAGTTCTTCTAGATACAAGGTTCTGATAAACACACACCATTCAATCACCATACATCACATCCCATCCACTTAGATTCATCCATCATAATAGTCTTAGTTAACTTGTCATGTTTTTAATTGTTTAGAAAATAAATTGCTTGCCATTGTAAACCTGACTGTCTGAATTGAGACGAAGTGTGTTTGATCCCTGAAAAAAGCAAAGAATCCTAGAATCTTCTGATTAAACATCCAAAGATCAAGCAGGTTGATATTCTATATTTATATAGAGTATCACAGCTAATTGGTCATAAGTAAAGGTAATATATTAAGCTTAAAAGCAACAATATTTACCCCCACTCATGAAAATAGTCTCCTACACCTTTCTCCTGCATTAGCTTCTGAGAAACTAGAAGATGAAACTCTACAATTAGAGAAGCCTGACAGATCTACATCACACTTTCACTCAACGTTCATGGACTCACCCATCTGAACTCATGATGGAGAAGGCTGTTGCTTTAGCGTCCAGGAAACTGCACAGAATGTCTCGGCTAGTAGAAGCTAACTGTTAGCATTAGCGATTCCACCACACAGCAGAACTTGTTCAGGCTTCTATTATTTGTAGAGATAAAACATCAATGTTGCAGAGCAGTCAGTGGTAGAGTTGTGTTGCTGGCCAATCAGAGGCAAGATGTCCAAATGTCAGGAAATCAGACTGGAAATCCTACCGTCTGATGCTACTTTCTCCTTTGGCTGACTTCTACATCCTCAAACAGGTGCACCTGAGCTTTTATTCCCCAGAGTATGACTTATAAGGCATTAATTCCTACTAGGGACCACTGCAAATGTGTTGACTAAATGACTTAACCACATGCTCCATACCTTTTCCCATCAGGTCAGGCTGTTTAAAAAAACTTAGTTTCCTTAGTAAATGATTTGAAAAGTGCACTTTTGTATTTTCTCTGATTATCAATTTTATTTGTTGTCGCCTTAATCAATAAAAAAAAAAGTTCAACAGCTGCAGCAGCCGGTCTCCTGAAACAGTTGAAAACATAATTTACTGCAGCATGACAATGAAAGGTCAAGGGTCATCAATATGAGTATTGTTTAACTTAAACAATGGGTCACATTCATTTAAATTAAACGTCTGCAAGTATGTCAGTGCGTGAGAATACACAGACTCAGAATAAAGAAATGGATGCAAATTAAGTCAAACAGGCCAGACACATTTTTAAAAAGCTAAATTGAATTACATCATGGCCTGTATTCAATTAAAGGGGATAAAAAGTATATATATAGTTTTTTTGTAACTAGGACTTTTTAAAGCTGACCACCTACAACCAACCTGACAACCTTCGTTTAATATTTCTGGATGTGAATAAACTTTGAGGGTAGTTTTTTCCTCTCCGATGCCTTGAGCTGCGGCACGGCAGCGGGCCAGTTCCACCTAAACATTACAGCGCTTCCATCCATCCATCCATCTTCTGCGCCCACTTGTCCATGTAGGGTTGCGGGGGGGGGGGGGGGGGGGGGGGCTATCTCCAGCGGTCAATGGGCAATTAGGCAGGGTACACCCTGGGCAGAGAGCCAGTCCATCGCAGTGTTACAGCACTTGTTACATGCAATAATGTCTGCGGACGCGGAGACTTTCCAAACCGCGCTGCGACATGTGGAACGGACCCAGGCATGGAAAGGTCCTGGAGGGGAAGTTTGTTTAATGATTGTTGGAAGTTTAACATTGAGCCCGGCACCCCCAAGCAACAAAATCCCCCTTGGAGCTCTGAAACTGTTTATGTTTGTTGTTATAGATGTCAATTTCCTTCTATTTAAGAGGTGATTTAACTGAACAGTACAGTAGGGTTGCGGTCTTGTATAGGGACTGTTGTCTTCCTGTAACACACTATGTTGCTGTGCATGAGAGCCCGTACATAAACAGTGTGTGTTAAAAACGAGGAAATAATCAGGCTTGAATGAACAGAAACCTGCCAAAATGTGTCTTTTACTGTTAAAATTCTTTTTTTAAACTGATAATAGAAAGTGGATTGTTTTTCTATTTTTGGAATGTTTTCTTACTTCTCCTGCAAACTGCGAGCAAGGCTCTTGTATTGGGATTAAATTTGGAAAATGACACAAGCGACATTCTCATGCAGGTCAGGGTGTGTGTGTGTGTGTGTGTGTGTGTGTGTGTGTGTGTGTGTGTGTGTGTGTGTGTGTGTGTGTGTGTGTGTGTGTGTGTGTGTGTGTGTGTGGAGCGTAGCAAGTGAACACAGATGCAGGGTGACAGCTGCCACATGACAGCAAGCTTAAGGTGGGAATGCAGAAGGGTAAAGTGGAGACGAGTGGGGACATGACAGTAGCAGTGACTCCGATTAGACCAAAGACATTCGCTCAGGGTCCCAAACGCTCCGTGTGCTAAACGTGTCGGTGCGACAGACGAGAAGGATCACAGAAATCCACAGTTTCTTTTCCCTAATTCAAACAAACAGGGGCTCTAAGCAGAGCCACATGGCCATCCCTAATGACTGACATTTTGTTTAAGAAACATCCATAATGACCTGGTTTGAATTTAAATACTTGGTTTTTATTTCAAAATAAGCTGCCAATATTCACCGATGCAAAATTCCAAAGTGCATGAGTGACTTGAGGCTGTTGACTTCATGCATTTTTTTCTCCTTGCCTCGGCTGTCCTGTTTTGCTTACATTTGGCGAAGCATGACCAGAGAATTAATGACAGATTGTTCAAATATATGTGCGTTAAGCATGGAATTAAACAGTGATTGGTTACACAAATGCATCTGATACGGTACGAGTATTGTGAGAGGGTTTGAAGGCTAAATTCAATCAAAAGTACAGTTGTTGGATTTCTAAAACTGATGTTTTTTGGTCCACTGACATGTAAGCTTCTTATTTGTTTCAAATAATGTGTAACCAGATTCAAACTTTGTTGTAAATGTTGTAATCAATTGACTGAAAGTCTGCTTCGTTGTGCTTCCAGGGTTAGGGTTTCCCCACATCCACAATAAACAAGAAATATTTCCAGAAGAGCAATCTTGACTGCTTGTAAATTAATTACACCTCACACAAGAGCAAAGATTAAACTTCTTTTGAACAACATCGACAATCTAATATTGAAAGCATTCCCAAAGACATTAAAGTGCTGCTGCACATTTTATCCTCCTGCAGTTACTCATGCACACGGAAATCAATCAAGGTCCACTTTTTTCATTCTCATATTAATGGACCAAGTGAAAGAATGCAAACTCCAAACTAACAATGCCACAGCCGTGTACAGAGATGAAGATCAATTGTAATTAAAACTGAACAAGTGTTTTGCTTTATAGGCTCAAAGAGCGCACTGGTCATTAAATACATTTTCATCACTTATCAGTTAAAGGTTTTTAAATGAAGTCCATGGCTTCTGCCTCCTTTGGGATAGCGCTTGCAACTCGCATGGCCAATTTTATTTGCAACCCAAAGGCGGCCAAATTAAGTATCAAACAATTTAATGTTATGTGTCACCCTCCAAACAATCTGTATTAGAGGCACTTAATTATTCTTTCAAACTGAAATGTACTAATCAGTTTGCAGCAGAGTCGGTGACCCCCCCCCCCCCCCCCCCCCCCCCCTTCACATGAGACGCCACGCCTGGGCAGCCCGGCCCGCTGCCTGCTCATTAACATGAAGGTGCAATTTGCATTTCCTGATGGACTGTTTCAGTTTTTAATATCCTTCTTTCTGCTCTTACATCAATCATGGAAGAGGTAGGCCACCATGGGCCACGATTAACCCTCCGAATCTGCCACAAAACAAATATTACAAGAGTTCACTAATTTGGAGATCAAAAAGCCACTTGTCCATTATATAATTGAAATGAAGGTGGAGTGTTGCACTTCTGAAGAGCTCTATAATTACCAGCTGTTAATTGCACACTTGTGGTGTCTCACTTTTAATTAAAAAAAGCGACTCTTGTGCTGGACGATAAGCAACGGTGGAGAGGCTGCAGTTTAATCAACAAAGCGAGAGGAATTTGTTTCTGCTGTGGCCAGCAGTGGGATGGAGAAATCTTCAAATAGCCAAGAGAGAATAAATGTGTCCATTAGGACCAGTCAGGTTTTATTTGGGGTGGCAGGAGCGAGAATATTTGATGTCGTCCTGCTGCACGCTTGTCAAGAGAAGCACGGCTGGGGGTGTTGGTCTAATCAGTCTACTGCTGGCACTGAGAGACCAAGTGGAGGAATTGGTCCCCACTGGTGGTGAGAAGAGTTAGGAAGGAAAGGGAGGGAAGAATGGTTGAAGGGTAGAAAGAGGTGACAAGAAAGGGAAAGCACTAGATTATGCTCCACTTATTCAGGTATAGTTTGGACTAGTTCGGACCTCATCAGCCCTCTCAGGTAGGCTGTGGAGGTTAGGCCCTGCTCAGTTAGTACAAAAATAACCAAAGTGTGCCAAGAAAGTATGGCACATGTGGTAGCATTGTCACCTCACAGGAGATAAGTGGCAGGTTCAAATCCCTGCAGTAGAGCATCCTGTCTACATGTAATTATGCGTGCTGTCCCCATTCATGGGTGGTTTTTCTCCCAGTACTCTGATTTCCTTCCTCAAACCAAAAACAGACATGTTAGGTGAAAACTGTGAGTTGGTTTGGATAAAAGCATGTGCTAAATGAAGGACCATAAACATAACTACCCCCACACGCCATAACACCACTAGCAGCCTGAACAAGACAAGAGGGATCCATGCTTTTATGCTCTTTACATCAGATTACTCATTATACCAAACTATGATTTTCCATTCTTTGTCCAACACAGTGGTCTCTCATGCCTCACTAAGGTGTATTACTAACTGTGGACCACTGACCCATCTTTGTGAATTGTATTCTTGAGTGGGATGGCCTTCTTTATCCATCGCGAGGTTGGGACATTGGCACACTTTCATTTATCAGGCCGTTCTTGGATTACTACCGACCTACATCTGCAATTTAATCTCACGGAGAAATGTAACTTCTCACACTCTGCGTACAAATGATCAGTTGTTGCTTTGTGTTTCATTTACTCGCACCGAACTGGGCTAAAGGGCGTTTGTTCGATTCTACTCCTTCTGCATGGAACAGGCTGCAGGAAAACTGGACATTAACTAAGATTATCTCCTTGGATACATTTAAAACCAGACAGAGAGCCGTTGAGACAGATTCCCTGTAACTGCCTTCTGTAATTTTGTACATGACATGTATGTGTAACAGAAAAAAATGTAACTGTAACTTTTGCTGCCTTTTGGTCAGGCCTCCCTTGAATAGGACAAACGATCAGAATCCCAAAAATTAAACCAAAACACCATTTGAAGTCACGGACAACAAAAGACGTTTGGATCCATCAACTGGTGTTAAGCATTGTTTTGTATCCTCTGGCAATGTGGGTATCTGGTTATGCTAGATGCAGAACAAAGGAAAATACCTAATGGGAGGAATAAGTGTTCTGTGATCGTGTTTGTGTTCAAGGCCTAGCTTGTTTGCAGATTTGCTATAACAGCTTTAAAGAGCCTTTCTGGTTCATGCTATTTGAACTTCATCGAGCCACAAACAGATGCCTAAATGCATTGATTTTCTCTCACATGATTACATTTGTGTTAAGAATGAAGTTAACTCATTTTTCCCACACATCTGCATTGGTCTCTAGTATGAATGCCTCGTGTGATGATATCTGTGGGGAAAAAAGCTCAGGCTGTTTCAGGGAGTAGAAATGGGTCAGAGGAGAGGTGAACAAAAGACGATGGGATCTGGAGTCTGATTTTCTGATATTTAGACATCTTGCTTCCGATTGGCTAACAGCAACATGACTCTACCAACGCTGAAGTTTTATCTCCCCAAATAACACAAGTCTAAAGGAGTTCTGCCGTGTTGTGGAGTTGCTAATGCTAACACTTAGCTTGTACTAGTAGACACGTGCTGTTTTCTACAGCACGCTAAATCAAGCAGCAACAGCCTTCCTCGTCGTGAGCTAAGATAGGTGAGTCCATGAACACTAACTTGACAATGTGATGTGCTAATGTCACTGGCACTTCTAATCTGAGCATTTCCATTCTATTCTCTTTTGGCGGCTGATGCAGGAAACAGGGGTATAAGACAGTTTTCACGTTTGACCCGCATAACCTCAGAGTGACTGATCATATTTAAAAAGTAACAAGTAAAAACAACAGTTTCTCAGTGAAATTGCTCTTTAAGCATCTGAACAGGTATACCTAATAAGTGGCCAGTGAGCATATGCTTCTCTCACCATCACCATACCTCAGTGGTTGTGTTTTACATTGTTCTTGAAGTAGTTTGATAATAAGCCAAAACGCTTCCTAAAATTCGTATCCTGCTTTGTACATAGCCCGTGGATTTCACACATCAGTCACGGAAAGACAGTCTGGTAATCTGAACAAGCGTACACTATCTCTCCAGGATGTGTCAGTGCCCTTAGACAATACCCAAGCAATTTCACATTCCACCTATTCTGTGACCTGTTGAGCCACGGCAGTGTGCTGCAAACTACAAAACACGCTAAAAAAGCAGCTCCCACAATTGATTGTCCAAAACATGTGGCTATAACTCACACAATGTTTATATGAAAGGGACAGTTACCTTGCTCAGCAGCTCTGCCAGGCCTCCGCGGGCCTTTCTGAGCACCGGCTGCATATATAATACTAAATGAGTATGATGACCTCATCCACCCTCTCGCCGACCTCGTGCTGATAAAACCGTCTACCAGGAAGTGTCCTTCGCTGTGCTTCCTCCCTCTCGTGCTCAATCATCACCTGTCACCACGGCGATGGAATGTAAAACAGACTCAAGATGCTTCTCAAAAGAGATAAACCAACTTCTTCAAGGACGTTTTAAAAGAGCATACGTTCCATCCAGTTTAGGGTTAAACACACAAACGCACATCTAAAAAGTAGCGACAAAATCACAAGAGGGCTTCCCAGACCTCCTGAGTGTTGCAGCACTTTTAGATAAAGAGCCGTGAGTTTATCTAAGGAAACAGTCGCTGGGGCGAGGATGGTCTGGCCTCACTGACAGATTAGTCCAGCCCAGGCCCACTTCCTGCCCGCTGCGGACACTAATTAGAAGGAAGGACTGACACCACAATAAGAGCTGACAGTTGAGTGCACTTAGAACAGCTTCACACGATTCACCGCCACGTATTAATACAGCAGCCGTGTCAAGCTGCAAATTTCACCACGTGCTTATCTGATGCGACAACCTGGATGCCGTTTGGACCAAAAGAGAACGAGAGCTGTTGCTGGGGTGTTGATTTATCACTGAACAAAGTGTTTTATTTGAGATCTTATCAACTTCACTCCTCAATTCCCTGTTTCTGGCTTTGTCCCCTGAGCTACTCTCACTGCACAAACTACAGGAGACCAAAGTCATTGTGAACCAGCCCTGTTCCCAGTCTTAATGACATCCTGTTTACAAACCCGTTGAACGGTGTCATAAAGGTCATGGTCACTTACACTCTCACACTCTTGTCCGTCTCTGTCTCATATCTTCGCCTTCTATTCAAATGACCTTTGAACCAATGAGTCTTTTAATAAGGCTACCCCTGGGGAAATGTAAACACAAAAAAAATAAAACTAAAACAGAAAGTATGAAACTGAATGAAAAACACTCGCTCATGTACAAATAAATTCAAATTCCACCATTATTACAGCCCCCAAAATGCCATTACCCAACGGGCAAATTTACAATTTAGTTCCAAATGTGTGCATGTAATGGTCTGAGCTGTTTTACAGCGCCAGCATGAACTGAGCTATTGTTTTATTTTGAGAGGGGCTGGCTGTTCTTGGATTGTTTTACACCAGCTTGGAGACTTTTGGTTTCCAGGGGTGCGCTGTTTAGTGGGAAGAGGGGTTTGACGGAGTCAGACACAGAGTGGGGAAAGAAGGCTGCACGAACATGTTTGGTGCTCTGGAGCTTCTGAATCTGAATGTTGCTCCTGCTGAGGTTCTTCAGCTGGTCTATGGAATCAGGTCACTCTCCAGGAGGCTAACCTTACATAACGATGTTTTCTCAGCTAAAAATTTGGACTCTAACAAGCATTTTTATCGCCGTTAACCAACTAAGCTTCTGTTTTCATCCTCGAGCATCGCCTCCTCTCATGGTATTAAGCTTAAGGTGATTATGGAAGAAAAAAATGGGCATTTTCTGGTGCTTTCTGCGGCTGTGCCAGCCCGCTGAGCCGTGCGTCAGCATGGGTCGAGCGCCACAATGTCCCTGTCAGTTTGTGGGACATCCCAAAGGAGAAGGGCAAGAGGCAGCCCCCGCCAACCTTGCCCATCCATCATTGTGACACCACAAGCTGCAGTCATGGGAAACCCACCACTGGCTGGTCACTCTGGACCAGAGCTAGAAGTAGAATGCTAAAGGGGAGGGGGGTGGCGGGGTGGTACTCGCCATCCATTAAAAACACATTGTTTTGTTTATTATAACTAGTTAATGAGGTTGAAGTGAAGCCTTGCTTTGTTTTTCAAATACTTCCAGCAGAGATTTGGAGGCTAAAGGACCCCATAGCTGGGCAAAGGGATTCATAAGGGCCTAGGTACTTTATAATGGATGGTCTATAGATTTTATGAGAGGAGTTGGCCATGTTGGGAGCGGAATTCTTGCCTCTTGTAAAAATGAATTGTTTTTAGGGTTTCTCCCCATGTGCTGAGCTCAAGCTCACACTCCTTCCACACTTTGCCATTTTTTCCCTTGCTTTTCTCCAAACCACTCAGCATTGCAAGATTTCCCCAAGTTTATGACTCCAACCTGAGGTTTTGTTTTACAATCCACAGCTAAAACCAGCTGCTTCCATAAGGGTTGGACCAGAGCAGCGAGAAAAAGAATGTTTACGAGGAAGAAAAAACGTAGCATCTTTGTCAAGGAGACGTTTAGATTCGACTCAAGGAAATCAGGATTTGTTATTTTTTTTATTTAGTATGATTTTTTTAATGGTGAAGGTTACTAACATCAGTGGTTTGTGGTTCCAGAGCCCCATCAAGTCTCCCTGTCTAGTGGAGATAGGCAAGAGGGCCCACTCCCTGACTCCCTGTACAGCCACAGCGGGGGCCTGAGTTGCTCGCTGACACGTTTGCTTTAATTGTCAGTATGAAATCGCTTGCGTTTTAGCTCAAGATGCTATCTACCAGGCATTAGGATCTCATACAGTAGCAAGTGTGTACCACTCAAACAAGAAACACACCCCGAGAGTGACATTCAGAGCGAGTCTCATGCACACAGAAAGTGAGCGAGGCATGAGCGTGCATACACACATGTAGTTAGATTACACAAACACACTCGCACACAAACACAATGGGCTCCTGTGCTGGACTGATTGTCGGCAGAGAGGACAGACAAGGAACGGGACTCCACCCCTCCCTCACTGCGGGCCACCCGTCAGTCACCGAGCACACCGCACCACCAGCTACACCGCCTGCTGTTTACTTTAGGAAAGCGGCTCAAAGCCAATTAAAATACACTTATAGCTATGTCCGACTTGTGTTTAGAGAGATAATACGTGTCCAGAAGTCCGGTCGAAACAGTGTGTGCAAACATGCCAAGTTTTTTGTAGAACGCATAAAAGTGTAGAGAGGAGACACCATGGTCCTTTTAGAAAAAGCAAATTTTGTTTCCAGAATCAAAAGATGCACATTTGGCTTGAAAATTTTATGGATGACATGGATGCTATATTGGCACAACAAAGTTAGTTTTTTTGGTTTAAATTATTTAAAAATGAGCCTGAGAGTGTGAGTGAAGCATTAATCATTAAAAATAAGTAGCGCAAATGTGAAACACATGGGCACCCCGTAATGTGTAAAAATGCATACAGTATTGAGGTAGCAACACACACACACACACACACACACACACACACACACACACACACACACACACACACACACACACACACACACACGCACACGCACACACACACACACACACAGCTGGAGACTGAACAGGGTGCTGATATGAGTGGTGCTGAGTGGCGAGCAGAGACGGGAGTTCCATGTCTGTTCAGTGTGTTTTAAGAGTGTTTAAATGAGTGAAAAGTCTGTTATGGCTTCCAGATGGGGACCAGTTTGATCTGGATCATTCTGACAGGCCTGGACTTTGATGTGCTGCTGCCTATTACTGACATTACTTGGAGACGGGCATATTTCTCCCTAATCACTTCCAAGTCCTCCACGCCGGTCCTGTGCATGGCTCACACTGGCTCGACACACCAGTGCTATGGAGGGCGTCTGCGTCTGTGTGTGTTTGCATGTGTTTTTAAATTATCCAGCGCGTGTGCATGTGAGAGTGTATTTGCTATGCAATAAATATGGCCTGATATTTACTGCGGGTGAGAGTGCAGATGTACACCTGTCTAACGTAAAAGAAGCAGTAAACTTTTCAGTATTGATGTACATTTTCATAACAAGGACTACAATGGCCCAGCATGTCTGCGTTTTTGCTCGGGTTGTATTTCTGGCCGGTTTTGACTGTCCTCCTAAAGTTTCACCATAAACTTGGAAGGAACCGTAAAGGAGAGGAGCAGAGAGGAGAGTATAATGCCTTCATTTGTGCTCAGGAAGAATTCCCTTGGAGACATCCATCTTGTCCGTCAGGTTAAATATAGTCCAGACAGACAGAATAATTCCTCCACTTCCCTCTACACCCACACTCCCAAGTGGAAGCCATTTCTCAGTGACCACAGAGGAGGACGACCCAAAAGGGGGTGAAAGGAGCGCCACTCTGCTCCTCACTAATCACTCTGTGACCCTAAGACCACCCCTCCTCTGGCTCTTGCAAGTGCTCCTTCTCATCTCCTGTTTTTTTGATGGAGAGAGATGAAGGGTGGAGGAGGGAATCAGGCCCCGCTTTATCTCCCAGAGACAGGGGAATGCCAAGAGGCCGGCACTTTGGAATCTGCGGTTTTGTCTGTTTCCTGGGAGGAGCTGCACTGGGTCCACTTGGAGTGGCACAGGCAGGTATTCAGAGCTACTTTGAAGGGTCCTTCGGTGGACAATGGTCCAGGCTGAGGACAATGTAAGTCATTGATGAGGCATCTGTAGAGAGATGCAGGTGTCTGAGGTGAAGAGCTGTCTCTCAGGCCTGACCCACTTATCTCCTGCAGCTCTTCTCTGCTCTAACAAAAGATTTGCATTCTAAAAAAGTTAGTAAAAAAATGCCCATGCACCATATGCTGCTGTCCCGTATCACCACACATGACACTGGGCAAAGACGCCATGTCCACTCGTGTCAGTGAGCGAGACAGTGAGACAGGAAAAGACCTTTCACCTCTGAGCTTCACCCAGCTTTCCTGGTAATTGCCCTCCATCAAACCTCGTGCTGGAAAAAGCAAACATCTAAATAAATCCTGTCGAACCGTGCTGTCCCTTTTGCCGACAGATAAGATGAAGAAAACAAGCCCATGTTCCATAAACACAAACACGAGGAATCACAAATCAGCGGTCCCAGTCACCACAACCATAAATTAGCCTCAGAGACATTTTTAGCATTGAAGTTGGACAACGAGAGGACAGAGTAGCAACCCGCTCTTTAAAATCTCATCACATCTGTCACTGCGGCCAAAAACTAAAACTAAAACGCCAGCTGGCTCATGGACACAAGCCTGTGCTACCCAGCCGGCAGTAGTGATTCCAGTTAGAAGCTGAATAAAAGGTCTTCTCCATGCTGACACGAATCTTCAGCAAATCCAACGTTCACCAATGTGTGCGTTTAGTGTGAAAAGTTTGGATTTTGACTGTGCAAAAGTCAGATTTGTCAAAAGTCGGCTTTTTCACACTCAGGTAGGAATGTAAAACTTCAAAATAACACAATGCTGCAGCTTAGTTTGCTTATGCCAGCCATGGCGTTGTGCTCTAGAGACCACAACAATCAGTTTTCTACTAGCATGCACATCTGGCTTGCTTTGTTGAGACTTTGTCACCATCAAACTTTACTTTTGTGCTGAAGTGATTCATGACTGAGGAGAAGGTGTAAACAGTGTCAAGGAAAAAGAAAGCAACAGTTGTTTGTTTAAAATCAATGGCAGTCTTTCTTTACATTTTGATGCGTTTATAATGTTGCAGCTAGCCTGTGCAACTAGCAAGTAGGTTTTTGGTTCTCTGCTGAATGAAACCATAACCCATTCACAGCCATTAACGACTAAAGTCGTCATTTGCATTTTTTTTTTTTACTGTGTGGGCATCGGAATGAGTCCCCGCACCGTGAAAACAAACATCTCAGCTCTGAAGCCGATCTTCATCGGCATACGTCACACGTCACGTGATCAGGAAGCAGAAAATCCATGTGTTAGGAGATCGTTTTGGGCCGCTGCTGTAAAAAAAGTGAGGCGCGAACCAGAAAAGCTTCTGCCGTTCACAATTCAACAACTGATTATGAAAGAACGGATAACGCTCGAAACGCGCAGATTCTCCCTGATGTAAGAGGTGAGTATCCGCTTTGCTTTGGTTGTTTTGGCGTCAACATCATCCTAGCGCGCAACGTTCTGTGACTCTTAAAAAATAGTAAAAACGGTGAGAAATGCTGGCAGCGAAGGGCTTTAGCGATCAGGAAATGGCTGGCAGCGAATGAGGTAGAGACCAAGTTCACATATTTTTCAACATATTTGCAGTGGTCACTTGTATAAACGCATGTCTTGTGAGTCGATCACTCTCCTGTTTCAGCAAGTAGGAGTTGGCCAGAGGAGAGGGGCGCAGAAAGCAGCAAGTTTTAGAGTCTTATTTCCTGATATTCAGACATCTCGCCTCTGATTGGCTAACAGCAGCATGACTCTACTGACTCTGTTTGCTTTGCAACGTTGATGTTTTACCTTTAAACATAACAAAAGTGTGGAGGAGTTCTGCCATGTGGTGGAGTTACTAATACTAACGGTTAGCTTTTACTAGCTGAGACATGTTCTGCACTCTCCTGGACGTTAAACTAGCAACAGTCTTCCCCGTCGTGAGCCAAGTTGGGTGAGTCCATGATTGTTAAGTGACTTTTCTATCAGTGGCTTTTGCAGGAATAGGGGTAGAAAACCATTTTCATGTTTAGCCTGCATGTGAATCTTAGAGTGACTGAGCTGATTTCAAAAATAACAAGTAAAAAAAAATTCTCGGTGAACTTGGTCTTTAAACTACACATTTTAAAGTGCAGGGAGCACAAGTCATGCCCATCTACTTCTGGACCGTGGGTCCCTAGAAGAACCAAAAAGCGTAGCGTCAATAACAGGTAACAAACCGTTTCTGTGTTTTAAAAAAGAACGACAACATGGTATCCTGAGCAGTTTTCAACTGAAAAAAGTTTCAACAGCACCTCGACTCGAGAATCAGTTTTTATTTTAAGTCTGTTTAACATCAATCTTATCTTCAATTTCCCCTTTATACTACGTGGTTGGACAACTTACATTTTCCCAACAAAATTCTACTTTAACTATTGTGACATATGGTAAAACATATTACGCAGGACAGCAAATGAAATTCCCAGACATTCATTACAAAATGCTTTCCCATTAGATCACATGGGTATGAACCTTCGGGAAGACATTACTTTGCGCTGGAGTTCTTACAACATCAAATGACAAATCAACAATAGCATCGCACCAAGCTCTCAGGAGAGTGGATATATAATACTCTAACTCTCTTGGATGGAGCATGCACGGTCTCTGAAAGTTCACACCCAGATTTATCTTATTTCTCTCAAACTTATTTTAATATCTGTTTCTTTTCTTTGTGGATTAGTCAGGAAAAAAAGCCACAGGGATTTTTTGCATAGTAAAATCACTTGAAAGTGCCAGATCAAAACGAGAACTGCAGCTGAGGTGAAGCCTGAGCCATCCTCCTGGATTTGGGCAAATTCAGCTGATGCAAAACAAGGAATTAATTTGAGGCGAGCGGCTTGTGCGTGGAGCTTGGTGCTCTGACAAAGATGAATGGCATCATTCCAAGCGAATGGTAATTTCACTTTTTGTGACAGTGCTCTAGAGCAAAAGCGACTCGGAACGCACAAAGCATTTGCAATCCCATTGAGAGTCCTTGGTACCTGCCTATCAGACACTGCACATTGTTTACCAATCATCTGATATTGATTGGTTTCAGACTAAAGTTTGAAGATGAATTAGAGGGAGAGAAGGTTAAGTCTTAACCTTGAACGATTTAGTGTCTCTTTAGCCAGCATGTAGGACTCTCCTCAGCTCACTTGGAGAATGAGGAACTTTTAAATTCAATAGGGGGTGGGAGACACAAAATGTGTCACATTCACTAAGTGAATCCACTGGAAGAAACGCAGAAGAACACCCAAAAAGCATAATCTTTCTCCCAGTTGATAGAAATGGTAATTGCATGTGTGGGATAATACTTTGAAGCTGAGGCCTCGGTCGAACAGACCGCCTATTTAGGTTCAAAAAGGGGCAACAAAACAGCTCCTTCTTTACGCTTTTGTTCACTTCTCCACTCTTTTAAATGTTTACTGAAAAAGAACCTTCAAATCCACTCTCCATCTCCTTCTCAATGTGGCACCTATCACTCCTGGGTGCATGGACACATTGTGTTATGGAAATCATGGATATGTAGCGATCATTCCCATGAATCATTTTCTATTTATTATTCAGAGGCTCAAGAATCCGATTTTCATCCTCTTGAGGTGGACAAAAAACATTTTGTGACACAAAGTGCATCATTTGAATGCTAGTACTTTGCTACAAGCCTGCATGGCTGCTTTGGGCATGTCAAAGAACACGTTTTAGGCTCCTACGTACTCCGTCTCTGGTTCAGATGCCACACTGATGCTCTAGAGGACACGAGCACATGACAACGCACCACAGGACACGAGGAGCTTCCACTCTAACATGCAGCACAAGTGATGTTCTGACAACAGGACTTTCATATTCTGATATTTTTGAGGGTCAGCTTGTTGGGATGTATCATCTCTCAGCATGAGGTTGGCGCTCTAAATGGACTGTTGGGCAACCCATCACAGCTGGGCCACACCACTCAGCATCTCCATGCCCCCCCCCCCCATCCTACAACTGAAAGCTTCTCTAGTCTGCTGTGAGGCTGTCCAGCCCACTCGACCTCCCGACACAGCACAGAATAGGTGCAGACGGCAGTAACCCCCACACGATGCCCAGGTCAGAGGTCGTGCTTAAAGGGTGCACGCAAGGCTCGTGGTCCAATGAGGTAAGAAGAGAGCAAACGTCATCCTTGTAAAGTGAGTCATCCTGTTGCTTATTAAAGCATCCTGTCTCGTAGACACTTTGCAACCATGATTGTGGTTGAACACCATATTTCAGATTTTGGTTGAACATACCAGTAGCTCCTCTCACTTGAAAGGGTCTGTAGAAGGTCTAGCACTGTTGGTGACAGGAAGCTGGCAGAGGTTATGGATTAGAGTGTGCTGCTAAGGATGCAGGTGTGTTTGTCCTGACAGCGAAACAGAGGAGCGCTACCGTGGAGGGCAGAGAGGACAGCACAGCGGGGCCCAGGGTCTGACAGACGTCTGTTAATCATCCTGAAACTAATATGTGCGCCCACTGGGGGAAACCCACACATGGCATGCCGCAGCAGCAGCAGCAGTTGCAGGAATCATGGCAGATGTTCAATAACTCAACAAGCACAATGTGTTGGAAAACACTACCTCAAACACAATGCAAGACTGAAAAAAGGAAAGGTCATAAGGACTTCACTACAAAATGCTGAAAGACATAACATTTAACAACACAATGAAAGCCTCCTTCTAATAACTGTGTGTTGTTTGTTGTAAGATGTTCATCAAATTTTTACAGTGGAAAGAAATAATGAAAAGGCAAACGGATACCAACATGTTGATAACAAAAAACCTGCTATTATTCTGAACTTTGATAATTTAAGCATAATACTGACACACACACACACACACACACACACACACAAAGTGAGGCCCTGGGGCTTAGCCAACCCTTGCAGCTTGACCGTCGGTCCTCAGCTCTGAATACGAGCGGCACTTAAACTTTCCCCTTTTCAACAGAACAGCACAAAGAGAGGGCCACATCAGCAGCCTGCTGATCATCCCCACAGATGGCTGAGCGTGGACAACAGGCAGGTCCCTGGACACGTCAACAACATAATGTCCTCATGTCCCCACACACCGTCCAGCCCTGGGCAAAGCACAGTGCAGGGCTCCCACGTGAGACTAGATAAATAGCAATTCTTTCTGGGAAGGGCAGTTGATAGAGAGGGAGCGGTTGGGATAGGAGGCCTGGTACTGCAGCTGTCCTAACTGGCCACGTCCACCCCCTGAATCCCATAACCACTCACCACCACCACCACCACCATCCCCAGCAGCAGGTTCCTCCTACAGAGTGAGGAAAAAAAAACACGCTTCATTACGTCCTCTCTCCCTGGATCAGCCAGGGGCCTTTCACTGCAGATAAGCCTCTTAGACATGAAGTAGCGCTCAGAGCTGCATTTGACTGACAGCAGGAAGGTTTAGCCATTCAGTGGACAATGCTCACATTCTCTGGCTTTAATCTAGGAGGCGGACAATGATCTGTATTTTAAGGCCTCATCTCCTCTGCTTTTCCCACAGCAGTAGGTGACTGGCACAAGGAGGAGAAAAAGAGACAGAAAAGGGCCGAGGGCCGACTGGAAGGGCGCGCCGCTATCTCCCGAGGCCTCGCGTTTCTTTGACAGTCCAGACTGAGGTGGGATGAGAAGGTGGGGTGGTTGGGGGGGTCGACGGAAGGCAATACGCATCAATCACACGCAAACACGCTCACACATATGCATGGGCACAAACAATAAGTCGTGATGGTTGAGTGCATTTGTGTGACAGACAGGCAGGTGAGAGGCCTGCTGGTGATGTGGCTTAGTGTAGCGCTTTGTCATTCTTATCTGCTCTGACCGCTGACACCCATCCCTACTCGGCCTTTTCTTGTGTGAGAGACCCTATGTGTGTGTGCTTCTATTCTTTTATCTATGTGTGATACAAAGGCAACTGGGGGTAAAAGAGCGAGAAATGTGCCCGAATTAAACAAAACGATCAGTTTCATTGAGTTTTTATAAAATGTCGTACAAAGAGCCTTCACAGCACAATCAGTCATTCACCCACTCACACACACACATCCACTCTCTGGTGGTGATGTGCTGCATTGTAGCCACAGCTGCCCTGAGGCGCACTGACAGAGGCGAGGCTGCTGAACACCAATCCCTCCAACCACCACCAGCAGGCAATGTGGGTTAACGTCTTGCTCAAGGGCACAGCAGCAGCATTCTCTGCCAAGAGCCGGGATCGATCCTACAACCCTCCGATCACTGGACGACCTGCTCTACCTCCAGAGCTGCTTTCCCACCCAGCGCTAAGTAACTGTGAAACAAAGAACACCTGTCAGCTTCTATGCCTTTTAGTTTGATTTCTAAATGTGTCCGTCAGCTTCCTTGTACACTTAAAAAAAGACACGTTGGGTGAATAAAGTAACCATAACATTTCTTTATCCTGGGAGTGTAAAATGTCCAATGAAAAAAAAACAACAACCACTTCTCTCTTGTTTACTTACTGACTTTTTTTATTAACTTTTTTTTTTTTTTTTTTTTGCTATTCATCTGATGGGAATGCAGATTTCTCACAGGAAGTGAATGACGGAGTATATTTCAGCCAAAAAGAATAAATAATACAAGCCAGGGAGACACAGTGTCAGTGTGCTACAGAGCCAGGCGGATTATTTTAGTCGCCTCGCACTTCGGACTAGTTTGTTTTTCTCCTGAGAGCGTATAAACATCCACACCTCATCTACAATAAACAGACACTGCGTCTTACTGAAAGAGGCACAGAGGCTTAGCTGAATGCATTCAAGCAGACATTTGTGGTTGCGTGTGTGTGAGTCTCTGAGTAAGTGTGTGTGTGTTTGTGTGAACAGAGAGCCCAACGTACGGAAACGTGTCCTTCAAGGGAAATGAGGTAAAACCCCTTCAGTGTCGATCACAGCGCTGCTTATTACTTTAATTGGATTATGACTACAGTTTGGACCTCTGTGTGTGTTTCTGTTTCTGAATGAGGCAGCATCAGCAACTCTAGATGGTGAGTTTGAGAAAGTAGGAAAAACTAGTACTTTTGTTGAGCAGCTGAATGAGGAATTCCAACCTAAATCAAAACTGTCCAAAACGTTTTCAATAATACGATTTCAAAGTGTAATTTCAGACACATATCTTTAATGCGCATTGATTACTGGTTTGGAAAACTTAGATTTTAGTTCGAATTTTCATTTATGATCAATTTTGTCAGATCAGACTTCAGCGACCTGTTGATTAGGAGCCTCATTTGTCTCTGCAGCCCTGCTGAGGTTGCCCTTTGTATCTGTGACCAAGTGATATGAATCTAAATAGTGTTTAATTAAACTCAGACTTGGAATGATCTTGAAAGAGTTCATTAAGAAGTTTTCATGTCTGAATTTTAGCTATAAGTGTATAAAATATCCAAGGTTGGCTGAGTCAAATAAGTTTTAATCCAGTGTTTGGGCAAATCCTTCATTATAAATGCTTTGGGGATTTTCTTCAAATCTTTAAGAAACTATGATTTTGCTTGTACTTAGTTAACCCTAAGCATAAAGTCTGCTAAATGCACCAGTTTTGTAGCATAGAAAGCTTGACCAGCTGTAGCAGCAGCACAATGACTTTGCTCTGTGGGTTGGTCTAGCCACGCTCCATTGCAGCTGCAGCAGACCTACTATTGGCCCAAACAGTTTTATGTCTTGCCAATCACAGCGCTCTACGCTGGGTGGGCTTTGCACTAGGGTTGCTACGAAGAAAAATGACAAAGATGGCGTTGGCTCTGAAGTGGCGCTCATTTAAACTGGCTTTGGCATCAATCGTAGACGATTTAGACTTGGGCTTTTCTTTAGCCTCGTATAAAACACAATGCCTCCAGTTTACCGCAACGCCGAGCTAGCATCTGGGAGCTTTAAGTTGTTCTTTTTCCCAGTAGACTGATTTCTATATTAGTGAATACATCACGCTGTTTGTTGCTCTGATCGGTCGTAGCGCCTTTCCAGTTGAATACTGTAGATTCGTCCCCACAACCAAGATCTGTTTATGCATGGAGGCCAGACTATATATTTACCGTTATAAGACGACTTGCCAGGCAACCAGTTTGGCTCATCCATTATAAATTAGAAAATTCCACGGCAGTACATTTAAATGCTTTATTCAGCTTATTGTACTAACTTGTTACAACTGTTGCAGGAAGTAAAATAGTGCTGAGCTATAAAGTGTAGTTTTCTTCTTCTTCATATCTTTACCTAGAGCTTAAAAATAAAGTAGTTTAAAAATGCTTTTACAATTTGCAGGAGGCAAAATTAGCCGTTTTTACTTGTAAATGTCCCGGACTTCTGTTTTGGACAAATATCATATTAAGTGACCATAACGACTCAGAGCTGGAGTTTTTCTGCTGGAGAGTCAACCCCCCCCCCCCAAAAAAAATGTCTACATTTTTGTCTTCCTGCAAATACAAATCTGACCCTGAAACTCCCAGTTTTGCCATCCTAATCTGGAGGATTGGCTGAAAGGTTACACCTTTAGATTTAAATATTTTAGGGTCGCAAAATGAACAAAACAACCTAATTTCCAATTGGTTTTAGTTGATTCTGCAAACCACTCAGTTCAGCATTTCATGCGTCACTTTGAGGTGGGAACATCAGTAAAATTTCCAAAATCTCTGTCTTTAAATGAACCCTGGCAAGTATGTTTGCAGTTCTGACAGAAGCACACACATCCATACTAAAAATTCCCCCTGGCGTTCAGCATGTCTTCAGCACCTCACCCTTACTTGTATTTTTTGCTTCTCTTACAGCTTTGCTCCCTTTTATCTCCCACACCTCATCACAACCCTGTCACTTCAACCCCAGAAATCTCATGTCCTCTGCACACCTTTACCTCCTTTGAGGGCTCACATCTAAAATCCTGCAACTAATAAGTCCTTGTAAGATTTTGTGGCAAATCACATGAAGTGTCAGTCATTTCTGAACGATAAAAACCATAAAAGTTTGATACTTTTTAAGTCTACTGGATTTTGGGTCCATGGTTTGTGAGTGTGCATCATAAAGACTGGCACAGCTTGATTTGATAGGCTTTAAAACAGACACACACACACACACACACACACACACACACACACACACACACACACACACACACACACACACACACACACTGAGTGCACACTTAGAAAAGACAGACCTATCCATTCATGGACTGCCTGATGCCAAAAATGTAACAGGCTACCCAAAAAAAAAGACTGAAAGAGGTAAAGAAAGCCACAGTCAAGTGGTGAGATAGACATATCAGAGGACAGGCAGGCAGAGACAGATTGGGCAATTAGACAAACACACGGAGAAAGATCATTCCATTACATAGAGGGACTGACATGGCGGCCATAGAGACAATGGACTGATTCAACTCACTACTGAGTGTTTATGTCCCCCGTCAGTCTGCATAACCAGTGTCCCCCATGACTGCTCGCAGCTGACACACACACATTTCCACACACTTCTTTGACCTCTGGGCTTGAACATGATTCGTGCACACACACACACACACACACACACACACACACACACACACACACACACACACACACACACACACACACACACACACACACACACACACACTCTCTCTCTCTCTCTCTCTCTCTCTCTCTCTTGGTTTGCTTTCTGTCACATGTCAGCACATCATGTCTCGCCTAACTGTATGTAAGGGAGAAGAAGGTGTGTGTGTGTGTGTGTGTGTGTGTGTGTGTGTGTGTGTGTGTGAGGAGTGAAATCTGACTGAATGAATAGGCTTCTGTTGGACTGCTCGTAATGACTTTATTTAGGGATGCCATGTTTAATGTCAGGAAACACCGGTCATGCGTGCTGCCAGCAGCGTCCGTGATGATGGAACAAATGATCCACCCTCATCCTTGGGCCTCAGCCTCACCTTATCTCCTGGCAGGACTGTTTTCTAGAGCACAGGTGAGTGAGCAACAACATGAAGATGAAGAAGAGGACTTCCTGTCCTGTCCCACATCTCTTCAACACCCCATCACTCATTCTCAGTAATCCGTTTAAACCCACGTCAGTCCTCTTCATTATCCTGCTGTTCCATACTTCTTGTTACCTTCTTTTTTTCTCTCTCCCCCCTTCAAAACCCTCCTCCCCCTTTTCTGGTGCAGGTATAAAACACACCAAAAGTTTTTACTGGAGCTGGGTAATGAGACAGACCTTTGACCTCGCCTTGATGACTTCCATATCTGTGCATGTGTAGGAATACGTGCGGCTGTGTATGAGTGTGTGCGTTTGCAGCTGGCGGCTGACAGCGACATGACTAATGAGGGCCTAGGACAGAAATAATAGGTGGGAATTATAACACAGAAAGGCTACAAGAGGAAAAAGAAGAAGAAATGTCCGACTAGGAGACAGAAGGAGTGGTAGAAGGTAAAAGAGGAAAAACAAACCATGAAAGAAAAGTTCAAAATAATTACACAGGCCAGGCTGTCACTGAGAACTAATACCTGAAAATATGTGTTAAACCCTGGGTTTCTTTAAATATTTTTGAACATTTTCACCTTTAAAAGTCCTCAACAGAGAGTGGAAACCTATGTAAAATAAACTTGGTGGTCTGCTCAACAAATGCTACTTTGGCTCAGTTTGTGATCACTTGTTAAGCTAATTGGTTAAAAGTGTGAAATCCTTCAAATCTTTCCACAATAAAACAGCAAACTCCACCATGTTTTAATACAACCACCTATTTTTAGACAATGTGCAAGTGTATGATTTATCCCAGGTTGATTATAAAAGTCAGAATTTTTCAGATGATAATTATAGCAAAGGCTGTTGTTGGTTCTGTTTTAAGGTTTTGTAGATAATCCCACATTTCTAAAACTTTTAATGGGACTTCAAGGATAAAATAAGCATCAAAGCCTTTAATTCCAAAACACATTCGGATTTGTATTTTTATCAAAAAAGTCAAATAAATCACATGGATAAAATAATTGAATGTAGTACAAAGTTTACACCTCTAACAAGCCAAGTTCTTCCGTGGTTTCCCCGCAACTATGTCAAGTAAAACAACACGTCTATATCTGTATTGGCTAAGGTATAGGCATCACTCTAATATTTCAATTTGTGGTCCTAATGACAAATCTTTACTCTTGGCGAAGAAAAATAAACATACTTCTGGAACCAAAAGGTTTAGAAATAAGGAGGAATAAAGACATCCGATCCTGCAACAGAAACCAGACTTTGTGGAATAAAGAACAACCTGGACAGCACATCTGACTTTCTGGCAGCACACGCCTGCAACTGTCACACTCGAGGTCAGAGGTCATCATGTGTAGACAGAGCAGAGCTGTGTAATTATGCATGATAAATGTAATCACACACAGGAAGCATTTCTCCTGACAATTTACTGGCTTAACCTTGTCAGATGTTCCAAGATGCAGACAAAACAGTGTTAAGCATCATGCTGAGGGTGTTTTCTCAGATCACAGCAAGCACGTAAAGCTATAACACACACAACCTGATCAATGATCTAGATCTCTTTCATTCAGAAACTGATGGTGTGGAGATGAAGAACCAGAAATAGAATGATGGATGGCAATACCATCTCATAGAAATCTTTTCACTGAACCCCGAGCCAGAGGGTCTTAACCCACTGACACGAAACATGGCGCCAAGACAGAAGCAAGGCAGATGGATGAACAGACAGATACACACTCTGACAGACATCCTGTCTCAAACCACAAATAGATACAACAATTAGGTAAGGTCTGGTCATTTTCATTTCACTGACCCACGCCCCCACCTCCCACGCATAAAGACAAATTACTGCTGCCTTCAGATTTTGGCCGATGATTCCAACCCTGACAAACATGTGGTGTGTAGGCTGAGACAGCAGACATAAATCATACCTGCATTTGATTTGAAACAATGACACGCAGAACCACTTGAAATGTTGTTAATGTGCTATTTCAGACCCAGCTGAGGTTTCTTTTTTTCATCAGATCTTTTGTTTAGGTAAATGGGACAAATGCAATAGTTTAAACTTTAGAAATTTTTATTTGATTGCCTTCAATTAATCCTCAGACAGCAGCCATGTTAGCCTTGGTTTTCATTTACTTTCCAGGGAATATTCAACTTTACCAGAAGTAAATAAATGTTTGTCACGATTTGCTTCTTTTCTCTTCAAGGTTTGCCAAAGTGAATCATCCACCTCTACTTAGTTCTATTAGAAACTAGTTTTTGGTTGCTTTCACAAGTCACGTTTTCAATGTTCAAAGTCTCAATTCCTCGAGGAGCAACTTTAAGTCAAGTCTTTGACGGTCGGGTCTAAAATCTTTGAAGAGCACATCTAAAGCCTGGTTTATGGATTTGCGTCGGTACAGAGACACACAACGGCATTATCCGTCGTAGCGAGGGCTCTCCAACAGGCACACGAGGATGGAGGGAGTCGAGCCCAGTTTTCTAAACATCCGTCAAATGAGGCGGAGAATGCAAGCTTGTGATTGCTCACGAAGACGCTTCCTTCACACTCGTTAACAGCACCGCCATTGCGCTCTCAAAAACAATTAGAAGAGAGCTGAAGATATCTACCAGCAGACATAGAGCAGCTTGAAGAATACCTCACGTAAAAAACAAAAAATATTAACGTTTAATTCACTCTTGACTGGAGGAGTACAATGAAAGGCATCAAGTGTTTTATTCGTAGATAGAAATGATGGGAAATTTGGGTTTAGAGGGGGTGAGCACATGAAGAGGTGAAAGGGGAGAATGAGGGACAAATTTGTCTGTTTTGAAAAGTTTCTGAAATTTAAAATACATAATATAAACACAATAGTAAATGTACTATCTTGGACCAGATACATGACAGGATGCCCCAAAAAAGCGCTACACCCTCTGTTGTGCTGGCGGGGAATTGTTTAGCAACGCTTTCCTATCAATACGTGTGCTTCTCTTCCTAGTGGAGCTGACGTAGAAGCGTGAACTAGGCTTAAGACATATTCACATATTGACACATATTCACAAGTCAAGTCTTTAGTCCTCTGGAGGAAGTCAAGTATTTGATGTGCTGAATCTAAATCAAGTTTCATGTAATTAAAGACAAATCCAGGTTAAAAGGCAACTTTTATAGGTGCAAGTCTGAGTCAAGTTTGACTTGCATGCCCGAGAAAAGTCTCAAGTCTTTGGTGGCCAAGTTTCAGTTCTTTGGAAGTTAGGTCAAGTCTCAAATCTCTAAGGGTTAAATATGATTAAAAATGAATATTCTCTCATGGGATTTCTGCAATGCACGCCAATCAAAGCGCTACAAAGCTCTATGTTATGAATTCAAAGCATCTATGTACCCATCAGTTAGATTAGGTCAAGTAGCATGATCAGAAGTAGAGCAGAAGCCTCAATCCATCAAAACGTATTTCCCTGTTACCTGTAAATGTCCCTGTTTCTGCCACAATAATATACTGTGATTTATGTCAATTCCATGCAAAGGATATGACATTGGCTGTGTTCATGAGTACTTTACATGGTACGTTACAGACATACAACAGTCTGAACACAACTATCTCCAAAATAGTCTACTTTTGCAATCCTGGAAAAGAAAACGACAACACGTCTAGATGTACGCTTCAGAGTGAAATTTAGAGTGATTTAGATCCAGACTTTGTTTTCTGCATTTCAGGGCTTGTTTCAAAACCCCAGAGGTGACTGCTGTCTTGGCTAAGCAAAATCAGAATTACATTAAAACCCAAAGAGCATTTCATCAGAGGCAGCAAAGCCCCGTGGCCCAAGACACTTGTAATAGAGTTTCTCCTGTCACAGGCGGAAAAAAAACATTTAAACTCCTCTTGAATGGAAGGTTTACATGGTCCTGGCAGCAAGAAAATATGCTCCCTGCAACTGATCAAATCAGGCCAAACAAATTGCATTTGTCAAGAGAAGGATCAAATGCTAGCACCCACAACAAACACATTTGCGGCCTGATCTACAAAGAGTACCCGTGGCAGGCCGACAGTATTTGATTAGCAAAGTAACACTGAATAAGAGAAAAATGTCTTCAGATATCCAAACTGACTTCTTTCCTCTGCTACCCCCCACCCCCCACCCCCCACCCCTGCCTGCACTGCACATATGTACTTTGAGGACTTGCCATAGTACAAATATAAAGAGGTGTATTGGATTTCTATGAGGTCAAATTTAGATGCGCCGCATGCCAATTTCAACAAGTCGGGTTAAATGGGTATAAATAGCCATCTAAAATACCCCGCCCTTGTAAAACCGATGCCTTTTGAAGCATTCCTTGAGTTCATCTACAAGGGATCTTAGAACAAATCAACACTTGTGTCTACGATTCTCACTGGGGAATACAAGAGATCTGTCATGTATATCTATAATGGGAAAAGGAGATATTTCTCTAGTTTGTTATTTAAATAAACAGAGGCAGGGATGTCTGCTATGTACTCGTGTGTGAAAGTCAGAGGGGAGAGGAAAAAGAGAGAGACTAAGGGGCCTGACTGTCTAACAGACAGGCAGGCAGATGGACGCAAACTTGGCATTGGGGAATATGTTTCTGCCAGGGAGTGATCCATTAAGACCGAGGAAGGCCAAAGGGCACCCTCTCTGTAATGAGTCATCATCACTCAGTGGTGTTCATGCTGGGATGGTCCATGTGAGTTGCGTGTGTGTGAGAATCATTGTCTGGGAGACAGAGCTGCAGTGTAAGCAACCAGCACTGCTGTTTTAAGCGTCTGGGAAAGAAAGAGAAAGAGAAATATCCCTGTTGTTTAATCTGGCTAAACATAGACACCCCTGCCAATTAACTCCCAGCAGTTTCATTAAAAAACATGGGTGAGAAGGTGAAAATGACACACTCTGGATGAATCTGGATAAAACTTAAATTGAATATCTTTTGTTAGGCAGAACCAGCCTTTGACTTCTTGAGGCTTTGCAAACACCCACTAGATGAGCTCTGCCATGGCAGCTGGTCCAAGGGTAACACAGTGGGCAGCTGGACGGGGCTACAAGGGAGTTGTGGTAATTTCATAAACTTTTTTTCCCCGCTCTTTCTTTTATTCAGGCTTTTGTTTGACCACATCACAGGTCAAACTGACCACTAAAAGGGCAGTGCACACTGTCAGCACCTTGTACTATAGCTCATAGTAAATGTTACAGCTACATTTCAGTCAGCTATGGAAATGATTGTTCCGGTGTACATTTATGTGCATGCACATGCATGGGGCCGTATTTTCTGTTTTGCAGGATTGGACGAATATCTCAATTTCTTGGCAGATGACAGACTGTTTGTCATCCACGCCACAATCAAGAACTGACCTTCAGCAGCATAACTACTATTATCCGGTCGTTTTTCTCCTCTCTCCTCCCTTCATCCATACATTTCTATTGCCTCTCTTACCATTTTATCTTTCTAATTGTACCTCCTTTTACTTCTCCTTCACAGTTTTTCTGTCCGGCCTTTGTCATTGATCACTGATGCGACTGGCTGCCTCCATGCTCAGTAATGACCTGCACTGGTAACCAGCAGGCTGCTCCTTTTGGCCCCCTCGTAGATTGAACTGTCAGATGGCAGCGATTAATGGCTGGTCAGAGACACGGACTCACACCTGCAATATCCAACAGTGCGCTGTCCATCCCATCCCAGTATTTGCACACGTTGACAGATGTCTCTACACTTGGGAATGCTAATTAAGGGTTTCTTGTAATGATAAGACAGTTCTATTCTATACAGAACAATGCAGAAGAACAGGAATATACTGTAACTCAGTCCTTAATGAATGTGAACTTTTACTAAAATAGAAAACATATCCATTCACATTCTGCAACTATGTCAACAGAAAATATTTAAAATGTTTTATCAGGTTGCCTTCTCTACTTTTTACATCTGGAATGATTCATTTAGTGTGCTGTTCACAGCTGAGCCACTATACTCAAAAGAATCACAATAAATGTCTGAGATATAATTAAGTGAGTGGAGTGTTTGGTCTGGTTTGTCTGCTGAGATGTGTGCAGTTGGTCCATGTGGCCATCCCATGTTGTGCTTGGCTGGTAGTTTGCTAACTGTCAACGCAGTATCTCCTAACACTGATGAGCAGAAATTTTCCAAACGATTCCCAAAGCTTTCATTCCTTTGTTTTAATGCTCATCCAAAAGAAACGGCCAAGAAAACTGTGGTTTCTCCCCTGCTTAGCATTCCTGAAAAGATAAAGAGCACAGAGGGCCAAATTTCCAGTGAGTTCTTGAGGTACAACTAACCTTTTTAGTAGCTGCTTTTAGTTCCAAAAACATCAAATTGCTGTATTTGACCAACAGCTGCATCAGGAACCAACTATTTCATTAGAGGAAATCTTTGGATTGGGACCAAAAGGATATACAGTACAACTTCCCTAGTTTTGGATCACATCCACCAAACTGATGATTGATGAACACCTGACCTTTAAAGATCATGTTGCCTCTGTTGGTCGTTCATGCCGCTTTGCGCTGTATAACATACGAAAGATCAGACCATACCTAACACAACATGCCACCCAGCTCCTGGTGCAATCTACTCTCATCTCCCGCCTCAATTACTGCAATGCCCTTCTAACTGGTCTTCCAGGCTGTACTGTGAGACCTCTTCAAATGGTCCAGAACGCAGCAAGGCGTCTGGTCTTCAATCAGCCAAAAAGAGCACATGTCACCCCTCTGTTCATTGAGCTCCACTGGCTACCGCTGGCAGCACGCATCAAATTCAAATTGCTAACACTAGCATATAAAGTCCGAGATGGTACGGCTCCCATCTACCTGAATCCTCTTGCAAAGGCTTACGTCTCGGCCCGGCCGCTCCGGTCATCACAGGATCGTCGGCTAGCAGTGCCTACACCACGCTCAGGACAATCCAGACTTTTCTCATGCTTCGTTCCACAAATGTGGAATGACCTACCAAGCACTACCAGAACAGGAGCTTCCTTTTCAATTTTCAAGAAACTCCTGAAGACCCTGCTCTTCAGAGAGCATCTTCTAAACTAGCACCCTCCCTGCACCCGTCCCCACCTCTCTACTGTCCACTCTTTGTTCCTTCCTCTCCATGATTGATGTCAAGTTGTTGTTGTTATTGTTGTTGTTAGCCTCATGGGCAAAATGCTGATTATCACTTGTAAGTTGCTTTGGACAAAAGCGTCTGCTAAATACATAAACATAAACCAAACACCATTTGGTCCTCACAGCTCGTTCCTCACTTTAGTTCTAACCTGAGTTTTAATCACTGTTTCTCTTTGGGCATAACAAAGGTTACACTCCACATCTTGCTAATTGACTTCTGGGTAAAACAGCCTATCTTGACCCTGAATAAGAAAAAAAAAACAGGAACAAAAATAATTAACTGTTCTAATGTCTAGATCAGGGGTGTCAAACATGCGGCCCGCGGGCCGGATCCGGCCCGCAAGCGAGTCAAATCCGGCCCGCGAGATGGTTGTGTAAACTTTATTTTCATACTTTACAATGTAGAGTGAAAATAAACTTATCATTGTGAGCAAGTTTTCTCTGTAATGAGTATAAATAAAACAAAGCTGCGCTAGAGGCTCACACAAGAACTTGAATCACATCCTGAAGTTGGCCGCCACTCAGGATGTGACTTCTGATATTGATGTGCTAATGAAAGCTAAAAGATGTAAAGTAAAATGAGTCAAATATACTTTAAGTGCTGCATGAAACTGATCTTGCCATGTGATCTGTAAGCTCTTTAAATCGCTAAGGAATTTTTATTGATTGATTGATTTTTTTTTTCAAATTTTCAAGTACACTTCAGGTGTCATACTTGTACTACACTGTCCTCAGGCTCCAACCTTGTTTCATATTGATTGTATTAAAACAAAGAAAACAATCTGAAGTTTTTTTTTTAATTTACCGGTCCGGCCCACTTGGGATTAGATTTCCCTCAATGTGGCCCCTGAGCTAAAATGAGTTTGACACCCCTGGTCTAGATGGATGGTTGAATGGCCAGGAACTAGCAATGCTAAACTTGGTGCTCACAGTTCTGCATAACACAAGTTATTCTTTTCCTGTTCAATACCCTTTTTGACTGGTTACTTACTTTAACAGATCACCAACCCGTATACCACATTCCACTGAGAGAGTGCGGTCTGGACTCCGGACGGGCTCCATGCAGACTGCTGGACTGTCTTTGCAGAAGCCGTTTGGATTCCAGACTGCATCCTTTCCATACTTGGTGTGAATGAGGCATTAGTTTTCTTGATACATCCAGACTTGTTTGAATATACAAATGTATTTAACTTTTTATTAATTAAACATGCCACAAATTCACCACTATTTGTGGATCCCAGTAAATTCCATGGCACTGTGATTCTGAATATTTCACAAATCCAATCAGAAGTGTGGATTGCTGGCAAAAGTGTAAAGTAATCCAATTAAATCTTAGGAGATTAACTTATTCAAAATAACATTCTAATTCAAGCACGATAATCATTTGGTGTAAAACACTACCCTCAGATTTAGTGAAAAAGAAAAGAGGGAGAAACTATGATACTGTAAGGTGACCCTGTAAAAGATGGTGCCAGAGAGAATAATGGAAACAATTAAGAGAAAAAAGGAAACAAAAGAGGAAAATGACAGAAAATGAAGAGGAATAATCATCTGAACAGTGGATGTGAATATCAGGCCAGTAGGGGTTTGGCGTGGCGTATGAAACCAGGATAAAATCGATTAGCTTGTCCACTGACCCAGTGAGCAGAGGGGTCCCCCATCGCCCAAGTCTTGCCACAGCTCTGACAGAGATGTCCAGAAGCTGAGGTCCCCAGGGGTCGCCGATGGACACTGAGGTGAACAAAGTAGTGGCCTCCTGTCAAACTAAAGCCCTCGAGCAGCAGCAGCACAACAGACCATGATGCAACGCTTCACTGATCCCTGATTCCAAAGGACAGAAAGAAGATGTAGTACAGGCTGCAGAAAGACATGCTGTTTAGAATACATAATTAATACCAATTTATTTTTAAGTTATTGAGGAATTTCAGCCAACTGATAACACATCTTAATCTCTCTTAGTCCCAGGAAATTACAAAAGCACCATTAAAGTTCTCTTTGAACTTGTATTCCTTTGCTCTCATCATCAAAAGTTGATTGAGAAAAAGTGATTCTGGGAAGTATTTTATGCTTGCCGTTGTTTTATTTAGATAATGTGTGCCTCTTTTAGTTCCTTTGTTAAAGATACTGTCAAGCGTTTCTTTGGAAATTCTCAAAACACCAGAAGGACAGATTCCTGACACCTGTTGGCGGACCTTGTAACCTCTGCGTATCGTTTCATCGACTCTTTTTCTTCTCTTGATTTCCTCAGCCAAATCACAGGGCGAGGAGCACCCTTTGATTCCTGGCTCATTGTAGTGTATTTGACCCCAGAGGTCACGGAGTGGAAAGAAGTGTATGTGTCACCCTCAAGCTCTTCTCAGTGTTAGAATAATATTCCTACGGCGCTTTTAGGATGCTAACGCTAATCAAAACAGGACATCCTGAGGAGGGCCACGCTCTCTCTCCCTTGGCCCTGTTCACTGGCTTCTTCGTGTTTTTGTGTTTGCGGAGGAGCGACAATCCCAGGAAACAGCAAGGAGGGTTCATCAAAGCTCCAGGCGGGGGGCCCCGGCTGCAGGATTGCTGGAATGTGACGCGGAAAGGAATCTCTACTGTCCTATTGTTCCCTTGTTTCCTCAGTCTCATCACAGGCCGGCACGTTTAGTTCAGTCACAGGTAAGCAGCGCTAATCAGCCATAATCATTCTTTTCCTCAGACACATCCTAACGTCTGCTACATTCCTGGACAGATCAGCAACAAATACACAACGCTTCTATCAAAACTCCTCTATGAACGACAAGTCATTGGGAGAAATCTTTAAGGTTTAGGGTTAGGGATGTGATTGTTTTTCTGGGAATGTTAGTGAAGCGTGTCCCAAAAAGGGACCAAAATATTCAATGTTTGCTAACAAAAGAAATAACTATTATGAAAGAATACTGGTTTGTGTCCCATGGACTGGCTGTCCTCAGTGTTTAACATGAAATCAGACTTTGGTGTAACCCCTAAAAAGTTAAGTATAGCCAGATTTTAGCACAGCCTCTCCTTTAAATCAGATGAGTTTAGTGTCCACACTCGTGTGATGATATTTTATCTTCATGTCTTCCAACATAACATTATCACCACTTTTCAGCAACACCAGGAGACGCCATCATCTCCAATCAGCCGAATATGCTGCAGCTCTAACTCCATCAGGAAGACCTCAGCTTTGATCACTTCTCCTCCCCTCCTCACTCCTGTCCTGCCAGGGTGAGAGGTCACTATTTAATGAGCTTTAGGGTGGAGAAGGGAGAAGGAAGCTGGTTATGGTGAAGATGAAAGGGGTACGGTGAAGAAAACTCATAGCTCACAAACAAACACACCTGATTACATTTGCCCTGCCTCCCGACATGACCTGATGTCCTGTTTTATAATCTGAAATCCTCCCTCGGACTCTCTCTCACCACCTCCTCCCATTGGTCCAGCCTGCCTCCACCCAGGGAGATCCCCGAGCAGCGCTGGAACACGCTGTTATCACCACATTCACAAAACGATTGTTGGGTAATTCCTGTTTATAGCTATGCGCTCCCTTCGGTGTGTGAGAGCTGTTTTCCCCATCAGCTCTCCAGGACGGCCATCAAAATGTGGTGTTTACAAGCGTTGCATGCCATTTGAGCACATCTGCGAGTACAAAGTTTTGTTTTGTTTTGTTTTTTCTCCTCCAACTTCAAAAGATTTCTGACAATATCCACAATGGGCTGAAGGCTCATTAAAAACAAATGGAATGGAATTTCTACAAAATCTCATTTGACATTTACGGATGAAATGTAAACCAATTTAACCCGTGAGAATTTTCAAAATGACTTTATGAGAGAAGGTAAACTGATCACCCGGCAGCATAAAAGAACCATCAGACAAAACAACAACACACACAGGCAGCTAGCATAAATTAATACCTAAGATTTTAACAGTGTGATAAAGTAACTTATGGCTGATGTGAGACATGAGTCCAGAGTGTCGGACCCGGTTTCTACCACCTGCTCCAGGTAATTGATTGGTTCATATAAATGACTGAGTTGCATTAATTAGCCAACGGGCATCTCTGTTTTGAAGCTTGCCAAGTGGTGCTAACTTCGCTGCTTGCTTTGGGTGAACTGCACCATCAGCATTGCATTACATCTCCGCAGACATCATAACGACACACAAATCAGTTTAATGTAAACTTCTTTTTTTTTTAGAACTCAGCAATGTGCCATTTGTCTTGGAGCGGCTTGACAAAACGGCAGCATGCCTCACGTTCAACAGCTAGACTCTGCAGAGTGATTTTGTTCACAAAAAAAATCATGTGTACACACACATACACGTTCACCACCCCTTCAAGCAAGCACACACACACACAAACACACTCACAATCTATAAAAATATGCTTAGCTTGGGACTGCTCTGTTGATAATGACCTCAGCCTTGGCACCGTTCTGGGCCAGACCAGACGGCCGGCATACTGGAGGCTTTTGTGTTGACTCACTATCTCTAACTCCATGACCTTTAAGGGGAAGAAGTAAGCAGAATTGCTTTTTTTATTATTTAGAAGAGGTAAGGCTCGCTCATTGTTCTGTATTGGTACAGTTTCCTGGTGGTAAACACTCTGTGGTTCCCAGGCTTGACATGTTGCTGCAAAGTCCCCCCACCCCAATCCTACCAACCCTTGGTGTTCCCACACTGCCCTGTCTGGGTCATAGCATCAGAACTGCCCTCTTAAAACACACAAACACACACACACACACACACACACACACACACACACACACACACACACACACACACACACACACACACACACATCAGCACACAATTTTGACACATAATCATTTTATTTTATAAATAATAAAATGCCACCCATGCATGATTGTTTCAGATACAGCACAGGTTGAACAGTGTTATAAAAGATTAAAGGCACAAGAGAATCCCCTTAGGAAAGACCTGATAGGGGACCCATAACTGGGCCTTATTTAGCTACTTGGGACAAGGGCCATCCTTCAAGTGAGTGACAACAGTGCCTAAACAAACCACTAACCTCATCAGCCCTCTGTTTACAGCCCAGAGTCTGAGTTCTGGACAGCTCATTAACATCTGAGAACTTCCAGCAGAGTCCTTTTCTCACATTGCTGATGGATGAGCAGTCCTGAGTCGCAATGGATCATGCACGTATTTCTAAAATTCAAATCCAACACACCAAAATGACTCGTTCCCCTCCCACGTTGGTGCTGTATATTCACACAACAGAGAAGATCTTTCAGCACAAGTTCTTCTAAATGTGTCAAATCATTTATGTAACTTTATTAAATCAACAAAATCCCCTTTTATTCCTGTTCATGAGAAAATAGTTCAGAGTCTTTGGAGTGGGTTTTGTGGAAATGGGTTGAATAGGTAATATCTTACCTGTTGGAGAAGGCTCTATGAACAACCTCAGTCTGGGAAAGGAGATGGGTTTAGTCCAGATTAATGAGCGCAGCGAAACGTCAATGAGGGTTCTTATGTTTTTAGACAAGACAAAATTAATTTCCAATTCTCAACTTGACCTGACAACAGAGAATGTGGTTAATCTCAGAGAAACATTATTTTTTTCACTTTCTGATTTTTCACTTTTTTTCTGTTTGATTTCATTTTTGTTTGTTTCTGTGGTTTTATCATTTAACTCACAGAGAACAGGGCTATTTATTTGCGAGAGCTTTATCAGTTCAGAAACAGGCCCAATCCCAATAATCCTACTATTAATGCGCCCTACGGCCTTCTGTGAAGTCCACTTGGAGGAAGTGTGCTGTAAGGCTTTGAGTGTGTAGTAGCTTACACAGGCGTGCAAAATATTGCCACATTAGAACAGAGAGCATTGCGTCATCAACCGCAAAGCATGCCAGGATGCTGGTTGCTGTGCTACATTTAAAAAAAAAGTTTATTCACAACTTTCAAACAAACAACCAATTATTTGAAAAAAGTTTACATTCATTGCTGCTTTGTCTAAAACATTCAGAGCATCAACTAATCATCCTAAAATGAACTACTTTCATTTGAAAATATATGTTTTCAGAAAAGGCACTTGAGCCTTTTCTCCACAGCAGTGGATTGTGGGTAATGGCCTTTGCCTTTGGGTCCTTTGGGTGAAGTGCAGATCAAGGGTGCAAAAGGGCCTGATCAGTTCAGTTTACAAAAGCGACACCTATTGCCAGTGTTTCCTCTCATTTTCATTACAGTTGCCGGCAAGAGCTCGGGGGTAACTCCCCACGTGATCACGACACCTCCCTCTGTTGTGCCAAGGTGTAACTTGCAATCACATGTCCGGTGATGTGGCAATATTACTACCAGTATGACTCGCAGTAGCAGCAGTATTACGCCGGGGACACACCGGCCGCGGAAGCGCCGAGAAGCGAATCGCTCACGAAATTCGGCCGCTGCTCGCCGCTCCTCAGTTCAGATCAGACACACCTCAGTCGAGGTGCGCCTCAGCTCAGCTGTAGTTTTTCTTTTAACCACTTGGTGTCCTCCATTTCCTCTCTGCCTTTTCTCAGCTCTTTTTCTCTACGTTTGAGTTTGTGTGTGTGTGTGTGTGTGTGTGTGTGTGTGTGTGTGTGTGTGTGTGTGTGTGTGTGTGTGTGTGTGTGTGTGTGTGTGTGTGTGAACTTATGGTATGAGTTGTTTCTGCCAGTTGAATCTCTTGGAACCCGCTCCAATTCTGCAGCTGTATCCTAGCAGTTTCTTCCGAAATGGGTACGTAAATAACCATGTTTTTCGGGGGTCGTACAGCTCCTTGAGTTTCTCAACTTCCATAATTAATTTAAAGTCATCCATCTTAACTGCTTGCCTCAGACTTTCTGCCTCTCTGTCCTGTTTGCTCCGGAGAAAAGACACCCAAAACCACACACCCCTTCACGTGGTCACACACGCACACAAGTTCGATGTGTGTGTATGTGTGTGTGTGTTTGTGTGGTTTTTCTGCAGTGTCTGATTACGAACACATTTGACTATTGCGGAATTTTATTTTGAAATGCTTTATTTTGTGAAATTTACCGGCCTGCCTCTCATGTCTAGGTTTGACTTCCTGCCAGGATTGACGCGATTCACCCGCGGCTCGCGAATAAATAGAGCAGGCGCCAAAATGATCGCTGCACAGCATGGGCTGGAGCGCCGGCATCGCCGGCGCAAGGCGATTTGCGGCGCTTCAGCGGCCCATGTGGTCTATAGAATAGCTTAACAAAGGCGCCGAATGAAGGCAGTCCCATTTTCGCGGCACTTCCGTGGCCGGTGTGTCCCCGGCGTTATGCTGATTTGCTGGTATGGCGTGTCTTCTAAAAAGGGCTAACTGTTTGCTCAGGGACGTGGATGTTTTATCTCCACAAATAGCACGCCAGGAGGAGCCTCTTCCATGTCAATGAGTTGCTAATGCTAGCAGTTAGCTTCTGTTGACCAAGACGTTCTCTGCTAATCTAGATGCTGAAACAACAACAGCCGTTATGAGTCAATATGGATAAATCCAGTTCACAATGTGGCATAAATCTGTTGGGCTATTTATAGATTTTCACCTATCTTCTATCAGAAGCTAATGCAGGAGATAGGTGTAGGAGACTATTCATGTTCAATATGCATGGAAAACTCTGATTATAGTAACGCAACACATCCTCACACCCTAAGCGTCGGAAACAAACGCTTGGTCAGCCACCCTCCACGTCAGACCCAAAACGCCATAAGTGCCCTTTTCGTTACCTATGTGCGAAAAGGGGTTTTTCCCTTTGGTAACTGCAGATCCCAATGCAGCGTAAAACTGACGTGATTAGATATCCGCTGATGCGGCACCGAACCAGCTCGTTTAACCGCACCTAAACCTTAACGTTTCACTATTTATAAGCTTCCCCTCACCCTCATCTTAACTTTAACCCTCTACCTAAAACGTTACTCTCACTGTGATCAAGCGTTTGTTTCCCATGCATTCTGACTGTGAATTTTCGTATTTGCCGCCCAAGGGGAACGTTAGAACATACCATCTGGCGAGGGGAGGTTACACATACCCTCTACTTTTGACCTCCACCTTGGTAGTTGAAACCTCCCCCTCGAGTTGGCTCGGTCCAAACTTGACCAATGACGAGGCGGCTCCAGCTGTTCACTTCATAGAGCTGGCTTTTAGAGCGATCGATACATCACTAACGTGTTAGCTAGATGGTTAAGGTTAGGATAGGGGTGAGGGGAAGGTTAAATAAGAAGATAAGGTTAAGGTGAGGTACAATGAGCTTGTTTGTTGCCCTGGCTGCGGACATCCCATCGCGTCAGTGTAACGCTGCATTGGAATCTGCAGTCAAATAAGGGGAAACCCCTTTTCGCACATAAGTAACGAAAAAGGGCACTTTTGGCGTCAGGGGTCTGTCGTGGAGGGTGGCTGACCAAGCGTTTGTTTTTGACGCGCTGGGAGTGAGAATGTGTTGCGTAACCAAACATAATCATTCAAAATGTTTTTTTTCTTCAGTCAACTACATCTTTAAGCCAATCTTGAGGGATTCTCACTGACTCAGATCATCATCTAAATCTTTTGGTGGATTTTAACCAAAAATGTTTCATTCACTTTAAATCCATCTTGCTTCTTTATATAATTACTCACATTGAAATCTTTTTACAGCAGGAATCAGTGCAGGTTTGTGAAACCTGGTGACAAATTAACTGAAATGGAAAGAACATTGTTGTGATTAATGACAAAAACACTTTTTACGTGCCCCCGTTGAGATGAACTGATGATGTATTGGTCACTTTGGTTCTCTGTTTCTCCAAACTGAAGCTGCTCAATTACTCTTCACAGGAAAGATAATAATTCCAAACCCTTCACCTGAAACTCACTTCAAAAGAGGAGCTCTCTAATTGTGTTTTCTAATTCTTATAGAACAGCAAACATAATAAAATAAATGTTGGGGGGAAACTGTTGGTCTTTTAGAGTTCAACTTTAAATCATGTTAGGGAAATAAGAAAGGTTTCATCTTCCTGATTGTTCTTGATTCCTGACCGGATCCGTTTCTGAGATGATCAGCGCGCGGAGCCAAAGGGGCGCAGGCGCGGCGCGCTGCTCCGGGACAACAAGGGCCGTTTAATGGGGTCTCACTTTCCTCGCGCCGGCCGCTCCCCCTCACCTCTCCAATGGGTCGCTCTATTAACCGTTTTAATGAGCTCCACCAGATAAACGCGAGATGCATGGCCCATTGAACAATGTGGAGAGAGGACAACGCACTGTTCGCCGCGCGAGACCTCTCTGGCACACACACACACACACACACACACACTGCTTCTCTCATGCCAAACAGAGGTGTCAGTTGACAGACCAGACATCAACATGAAGAGAAAGTAATATGATCGTTAAATTAAAGGATTGATTTTATAATATCCATCTTAAATTAAAAAGTTCTTATTTGTAGATTTTATAAATAAAAAAATGTGGTGATATGTTTTTATCAGAGGGAAATGTGTGCAACTCGCCAGGCAACATGCAGTTTTTGCGTCGTTACATCTGGACCAATCATTCCACCTCCATCCATCACGCTTCCTACCTCTCCATCACCTCCTCTATTACATTCTCTCTCTCTCTCTCTCTCTCTCTCTCTCTCTCTCTCTCTCTCTCTCTCTCTCTCTCTCTCTCTCTCTCTCTCTCTCTCTCTCTCTCTCTCTCTCTCTCTCTCTCTCTCTCTCTCTCTCTCTCTCTCTCTCTCTCTCTCTCTCTCTCTCTCTCTCTCTCTCTCTCTCTCTCTCTCTCTCTCTCTCTCTCTCTCTCTCTCTCTCTCTCTCTCTCTCTCTCTCTCTCTCTCTCTCACTCTCATTACACAAGCAGGAGGCGCACACTGAACACATTTACCAGCAGCGCCCTTATGAGGGGTTTGGGAATTTAAATATTCACTGCAGACACTGTGCAGACCTGGCAGAGGGCCAGGGTGGGCCCGCTTCTCTGAGGCCCCCCAAATCAGTCCCTCCTCTCGCCTGACTCTGAGAGGCGGAACCCCTAATTTTTCTTTCATTAAAAAATTAAAAACAGTGGGCTAATAATTTTTAAATGCACGTGGGAAATATCTCTCAGGCTTGTGCAGAAATCAAATTAGTGAATGTTTTCTTTTTTCTATTTGTTTAAGAATGAATGAAAATAAATAACATCACAGGAATGTTACAAATTTTGAAATATCCATGTTTGTTCCCTTATGCACAACAATCTTTCTTTTTAAATAATAAAAAGCTTATAAAATAATAATTATAATCATGTTTTAAGATCATACTTAAACGAATATATAAAACACATTTTATTTTACCTTTTGACTCCACAGCAAGGCCTAAATACGCTATAATTATTTTTACTTGAAAAATCCAAGCTGTTCTAATTTAGTGTAATAATCACTTAAATTAAAGCAAAAGGACATTTAACTAATTTAACACACTAAAAAGATCAGGGTTATTGGATGGCTTGCTTTCACTGAAAAATAAAAATAAACATATTCAACAATTATGCTGTCTTAAAGTTACTTGTTTCTGGAGACAAATAAATGTAAACCACTCGAAAGCATGAACTAATATCAAAAATAGAACAGTCATAGAAAAAAAATCGAAACACTTTAAAGAAAAATGTACATGTTCATAATTTATTGTTGCAAATCAATATATGAGAAACCATATCAATCACCATGTGCATAAATCTGCTGGTGTGCGTGTAATTCAATCAGTTTTAGTGGCAATAATGTCATTTTATTATTCAGAATTTGTTTTTACCTTCAAAATATTTGTTCACGTCCTAAAACCCTGTAGATAATTAAGGATACACTCCGCATCCCCTTTCCTCTTACACCATAAAACATTAAGAACCCGACAAAAACTCACACAAAGTGCAGAAAATTAAAATAAAACTCCTTCTCTGAAACTTGCATGCCCCTTTTCCCTCCTTATTGTCCCATCCATCCTCCTGTTTCTCTGAGGCGAAAAGCAGCAGCTGATGGTCTGGAAGTGCCGGCGCGCACAACGACGTGGGATTTTAACTCGCAACGCTCTTCAACACCACAGCGCCCACTACATGCAACGAGCTACTGGATCGGACGCCCTGCAGAAAGTTCCTGCACAGCTCCACCAACTTTCCTCTACTTTCCTCGAGGACGCGCTGAATTCTTTCATTCGCGACAGCAAAAACCCGTCATCTCATCTGTGAGCGGTGAAAGTTGGGATTGTTCGGTGGGACCCAAACACTCCCAGAAACTGTTAACAGACGCGGCGATAGCAGCGATAGGTAAATAGAAGATGCTAGAAAAGGATTTGTTTAAAGAAAGGGATGTTGCACCTACTCGTGGCCAGTTTCCGCGCCCTGCCTTTGGACCTCATGCTGCCAGTCTCCCTGCGTGGGTTTGTTTGGATTTTTTCTTCAGTCTTTTTTTTCTGTTCCTCCTTTTTTGATATTTCTCTGTCCCCTTTTCTCTGAGTTTCTCATTCCAAAGGCGCTATCTCTCCAGCATTGTCAGTCTGGACACCTTCGCACATGCGCACAGACACGTAATCTGCCGGCAGCAAGTGCCAGGAAGGGAAGGGGAAAAAAAGTTTGAGACGATTTATCACTTCGAGAAGAGGCTGATATGATGAAGATGAGGTGGATCGTGGACATCTGGTTCATCGGGAGGCGAGATCCTGGGAAAGTGGCTCGCAGCAGCCTTTCAGATACTTAGAAATACATTTTTAAAAGTATTTGATGCATGTTTGACTTTATTTAGGCAAAAAACGAGCTATAGATTAGTTAACCCAACCAAAAGTTAGTTTGTAAAACATATATCATGTTAAAGTAAAGTTTTAAAGACAGAAGATGGATGTTATCCAGCAGTTACCCCTCCCTCTGCTCTATAACCATAATTACACCGTTTTCTCTTCATATGAAGCCACATAAATCAAAAATCACCGCTGCTGAGTCAAATAATTAAAGGCTTTAAGTATATTCACTGCAGAGGTGTGACATTGTGGCATCATCAAGTCATCTCCATGTCATGTTTTTGTTCTGCTCAGCAATTAAACCAGGTGATTTCAATCAACACAGTGAATTAACCTGGTTCAGTTGCTGAGCAGAACAAAAACATGACACGGAGATGACTTGATTATGCCACAACGTCACACCTCTGATTATTCTGCACTGATCACTGGAAATGGGAAATGGACATAAATCTCTCTCTCTCTCTCTCTCTCTCTCTCTCTCTCTCTCTCTCTCTCTCTCTCTCTCTCTCTCTCTCTCTCTCTCTCTCTCTCTCTCTCTCTCTCTCTCTCTCTCTCTCTCTCTCTCTCTCTCTCTCTCTCTCTCTCTCTCTCTCTCTCTCTCTCCTTTATTAACATGTTTAGTGCTGCCTGTTCGAGCCGCCTCTGAACCGACGCATGGATTTCGCTGTTAGGTGAAGAGGATTTTCTAGAGAGCACATTCAAAAAGAACTCAGAAACTTGACTTTATCCAAACCTGAAACCAATTTTACGCACTTATTTATTATTTTGCTTTGGATTTTATATTTTAAAAGCCTCTTTTCTACATAAAAAAATCGCCACCTCATAAACAAGAGTTAGTTAGAATAGATATGCGATTCTTGGTTTTATTTTCTGGCCCAGTCTTTGCGTAAAGACGCGCCGTTGAAAACTTATTCGAGATGCCCAACTGGGGCAACATAAAACTTACTAAATCGTTAAATTACGTCATGAAAGTGACAAATGCAAAGAGTTGTAACACAAAAAGGCAAACTTCCCTTTAGATTTATTTTAGGGATGCAAACGCGCGTTGCACTTTTGCAAAAGAAAGAATCCCAAACGACGCTTTGTTTTGCAAACGAATCTTTTTCCCATCAACAAGTTTACAGCTCAGAACTGTGAGGGGAAACCCCGGCAACTCAAACGGAAACACTGCTGTGGTCTCCACCTCAGCTGGAGAAATGGTGCCATTAAGTGGGCCGCGTGAGCCTTAAAGAAGGTGGCGCGCCGGGCGAACGCACAAACACAGTTTTCTACCGCGAGAAAAGGGGGGAAGGGAGGAGGGGGTGGCATCAGGCAGAGCGCTCAATTAGCCTAAATGGAAACAGTTTTCATTCACCGTAGTAACTCACTCCTCTCTTTCTTCTGAAGCACTTTTTCAATCCATATTTTATCAGCAGATCCTGAACCCGCTGGTGGAGCGCAGATCCCCAGGTTGAGTAATTATTAGAAATTAATTGGGTTCAAGACCCCACGCTTGCACAGTTTAACAAAAAGAATCAACAAACAAACGAATAAACAAATAAATCATTAAAATAAATGAGACGGTTTTGCCTGCTGTGCGCATTTGACGTTAAAGCCACAAATAAAGAAAAACTTCGTTTTTATTTTTATTTTTTGAAGGGAGTAATACTATTTTTATTCCATATTGAACAATAAAGGAATTAAAATAAAATAAAAAATAACATGATCTGCGCAGAGACATCTGTGTGCGCGGAATAAAAGTGAAAAAAGAGCCTCGGGCGCGAGGAAATTACTAGAGCCCGCGTGACCTTTGAGTACGTAATCAATCAAGTGATCAACAGGAATATTTATCACCGCTTTGTCCAGGAGAAAACGGTTTCTGGGAGAAAAAACAAATACACGAGAAGATATCGGTCAGCTTTGATTGAACAACATCAACAACAACAACAACATTAATAATAATAATAATAATAATAATAATAATAATAATAATAATAATAATAATAATAATAATAATCTCAATTGGTTAATTTTTCTCTTATTGATGTAAAAACAGAAATGATGTGCGTTTTTAATCATAAGATTTTTCCACTTATTATTTTATTTTGTGTTCTCTCTCTCTTCATTCTTAGAGGTTGGATTCAGGGGACTTCCGTGACAATAATGCACTTGAACTCTACTCCATCGGACAGTTTCATTTAGTCTAATTGACCAAACAGTTGTTAAATCCTCAGTAAAGAACAATCATTCATAATAAAAGGAAAAACACCTCTAATGCGTCTTAACAGCCCGTCAAATTCAACAGAAAATTTTATGGTTGTTATTTTTATTCATTTATTTATTTACAACACAAAAAATCAAGACGGAGGAAAGAAGCATCTCCAGCCACATGAATCAGAAAAATCTAAGGCAGCTTGGCTAAGATCGCTCCCTACAAATGAAAACTGAGTTGACACTTGCCAGTTCAAGAAAGTCGAACTTGCAGTATGTCATTAAATGTTTTCATTTCAATGCAACATTGTACTTTATTCGACATAGGCTACATGAATTTCTCTCCTTTTATTTCCTAAACTCATGGTCAATAATATAATTTATACATTTAGTTAGAAATAATTTAGCTAAACACGCCCGTGTCATTGTTTTCCACAAATATGATTAATATGGGATTTATGCTTTATTTACTATAATTCTCTAAAATCTTTGCAAAATACAGTCATGTTCAAATTAAGCACACGAGTCAAAGATAACGTTTTATGTTATTGAAAAAACCTTTTAAATTAACAAAGATATTATATATAATATAAAATAACACCAAAATGAAAAAAGGTCTAATTTTGTTATCACATTGTTCTTTTAAATCTACACATAAAAAGTGATGGAAGAATTTGTTATACTATAGCTCTCTCTAGTGGACAGTTTGGTGAAATGTCAGCTATTGAAATTAAATGACTACACGATTCTATATCAATAAAAATAATTCTATAAAGCACATTATGCTGTTATGAAAGCATCACTGGAAAGCTTGATATGAGTCAACATATTAAAGTGACGAAGTGGTGGTTTGGTCCCGTCTGAAGCACTGATATAAAATCCATTTTAACAGCTTCTTGTATCCAGCTTGGAAAACAGATTACGGTGCACCCCTGAGACAATTTGTGGAAGTAGTATTGATAGTGTTGGTGTTGGGTTTTGACGTATTTATCTTTGAAAACCGGTTGATGAGAGGTCCTTAACCTCTCATCCTCCTGATGTCTTCCTTGCCCCCAGTCAAGTCAACAAAAGGCATTTGACGAGTAATCAATGGGACAGTCGATCAGCTTTATTTATTTCCATTTCCAGTAACGGCAGACAGTGAGATCATGTCAAGTTCCCGGTTGCAAGGCAATTAAAGGGACGAACAGATGGATGAGATGCTTGGGATGCCAAAAGCCTCCTCAGCTGAGTTCTGGCAGACAGTAGGTGAACTTCAAAAAACAAAAACAAGTGTGTTTTCAAGAATCAAGAGTGAAGAAGCTTTTATTGTCACTGACCCAGTGTCCTGGTTCAACGAGATGTTTCAGAACAAATCATCCCGTGAAATATCATCTGTTCAGACAAAAAATACCGGCAATGAACTGCAACCATCTCAAAAATAAATGATAAAATGATCCCTATACATATATTTAGTAGTAAAGTATTCATCGGGTTAGGTTCCACTAAGCACTTAGTCTTGACCGCTCAACACAACTGCAGTACATAATCTATCTAAACCCATAAAAATACAAACTCACATTATTTTCTGATTTTAAGTACCTTTGTACTTCTCACCTTGCTTCATCGATCTGCTGAGGTGCTTTCTTTCTTCACAGTAGCAGACATTTAAAAGAACAGAGCAAAATAAACATGGATCAAAGGTTAGTACAAAGTTCAAGTAAGAAAACATGACAAGAATTTAAAATTATTATAATCAATAATAATAATAATCATCATCAAACTTATATAGCGCTTAAGACGCTTGCGTGAACTCTTACATTCACACACTGCAGAGAATTATGCAGAGAAACAGTGTGCCTAAACAGGATATTAGTGAATAAACAAAAATAACAGCTGAAGTTGCACAATGATGACTGCTGTGGACCACAGTAAACTGCATGATACAACATTAGCTATTTGAGTAATTGTTGTTGTCCCAAAGACATTTGTCTTTTACACTAAAGCACTGCTACACCAAATTATTCCTTATTACAACGAAGCTAAATGATTCTTTTGGATTGAGAGCTCCTATTGGGTGTTCTGAAAGGGCTTGGCTGGATTTTAAATGTTCAGGAAGTTTATTCCAACATCTACAAGTTATGCCCAGTGACTTCTTCAGTCTCTGGTTCTGGTTCTTCTACTCAGCACCTACAGCCCGCCATCATCATCTGAAAATAAAACCTCTCCAACTTCTAATCAGAGTCTGTTTAAAGACCAAGTTCACAGACTTTAAAAAAAAAATACACTGGCAGCGTTCTCTACCATAAACGGATGCCTTGTGAGTCAATCTCTGTCGGGACAAAAAAAAAGCTCTGGTACACCTGTTTCCTTACAGAGAATTCAGCCAAAGGGGAACATTGCTTATTCCCTGATATTTGGACATCTCACCTCTGATTGGCTAACAGTAAAAAGACTACCACTGACTCTGTTTGCACTGCAACGTTGAATGTTTTATCTCAGCAAATACCACAAGTCTGAAGGAGTTCTGCCATGTGGTGGAGTTGCTAATGCTAACAATTAGCTTCTGCTAGCAAAGAATCACTCCGCTCTCTCCTAGACACAAAATCAATAACACCCTTCCCCGTCGTGAGCCAAGATGGGCGAGTTTATGAATGCTAATTTTCAGTGTAACGTGCAATTGATTTCCAACCTGACTGTTTCTCCATCTGTTTTCTGTCAGTGTCTAATGCAGGAAATAGGGGTGGAAGACTATTTTCATGTTTAGCCTGCATGTTAAGTCATTAACTGCCAGTCATTTCCTCATCGGAAAGCCCCTGGCTGCCAGCATTTTTGAGCATTTTAACAGTTTTTTTGAAGAGTCACAGAACATTGTGCTCTAAGATGATGTCAATGCCAAAACTACCAAAACAAAGAGTAGACTCACTTCTTACACCAGGAAGGATCTACGTGTTTCGAGCGTTATCTGTTCTTTAATAATCTGTTAAATTGTGATCGTCAGAAGCTTTTCCGGTTACCGCCTCACTTTTTTTACAGCAGCGGCCCAAAACAATCTCCTAACACATGGATGTTCTGCTTCCTGATCATGTGACGTGTGACCTATGCGGAAGAAGACTGACTATAGAGCTGTGATGTTTGTTCTCATGGTGCAGGGGCGTTCGACGCCCGCCCAGTAAAAAAATGCAAATGACTACTTTAGTCATCAATGACAGCAAATGATTGGATGTAAAATGACGACTTTAGTTGTCAATGGTAAATGAGTTAAACTCAGAGTGACCAATCATATTTCAAAAATAACTAGTAAAAAATGGTTTATCAGTGAACTTGGTCTTTAAAAAACCTGTCTCATCCTGTTCTCAGACAAAATCAGATTTGGTCAGCCAGTCCAGTCATTTTAAGATTCAAGCAGCTTTTCCACCCAGAGTGTTGATGGCTCTAGTTGGAGTTTTATTTCCTCCTGAAGTCGAATGTCTTCTTTTTCGCCAAACTCCTCCAGAAAGTTGTCAACCAGATCCCAGAACTCCATCTCCTGTCAGTCTCTACAACATCCCACCACTATAGTGTCATAAAAGAACTTTTGCAAAGGGCACAGTCTCAGATTTGAACTGCATGTAAAAAAATTTTAAGAGAGAAACAGAGAAAGGACAGTCCTCTGTGGTGCTTCGGTGTGACTGATCACTACATGCACAGGGTGATTGTCACTTAGCTGAAGGCTTGGAAGTGTTGAAAGCCCTGGAAAAATCAAAGAACATGATGCTAAAAGTTTCCACCACTATTCAGGGAGGACCTGTCAGCATCATTCCCCCATTATAGGCTTGTAGGCAAAACAGAACAGGGGTAGTCCTACCCAAGGCCCAAGAATGATCAGCCCAATAGAGTGAGTTAAAATGTTAGAGTAGGTCAAGAAAATGTTTATTTTCATACCTTAAATCAACTTTTGTTAACCTTTTTTATTTTTATTTTTTTATTTATGTATTTATTTTTTTCCCGTATCTTGTCTGGCTGTGAAGCAAACAGAATTGAATGCTGGTGACAAGCCTTGCAGATTTACTCTCAGGTGGTACATCAAAGCTTCTGCTTTTAATGTTACGCCTGATACTAAACACTTTATTGTTACCCCGCCCAGATCCCCGCATGGGGCCGCCCGCCCCCACATCCCGAGCCCCTAAGCCCCCACCCAGACCCACCCAGGGGTGATGCAGCCACCAGGCAGCAACCTGTGGCCACCGCCAAGACTCCCCAAGGCCCCACTCACAACCGCCAGTAGTCCACCCCCCGAGGTAACCCAAGCACCCCCAAAGTGGGGCAGCAGAACCCCATCCCCAGACCCCCCAGTGAACCCATCCCCAGGGAATGTCTGGGACACTAAACTCAGACCCTCCTCCCCATAAACCACAGCATCCCGCAGGACAATATCAATGACCCCCATCATCGCTATATGATGTAACCGATGGAACCAATCAAAGGAGCCCAGAGAGATTGATTTGAAGTGGAAGCAGAAGTGGCCTTAAGTGTATTATGATCCAACAAAAGATTTATATACTGGTAAATGCAAAGACTATCTCTATTTTTCCAATTTATGAGGATAGTTTTCTTAGCGATGCATATGGTAGTCAGAACCACGTGAACCAAAGGTGTTTCAATCGGGACATCGTCCAGGTTTCCCAGCAAAAAAAATGAGGGTGAAGTTGGGATATGATGTTTCAGACACTTTGACAGGTCTTCACATACTCTACCCCAAAAACCCTGAACAGGTGGACAGAACCACAGTGCGTGGATATAATTGTCAGGAATGTTATCTGTGTAATTGTCAGGTTCGGTGGCAGAGCTGAAGCGTGGCTGAGAAGGTCTGTTGCCCAGACGCGGAGTGATGGAGATAACCAGCGTGGTTATATCCTTTAGGTCAGGTTTGAAGGTTTGAGGGCTGGTAAGCCTGGGAACTCGATACAAAGTCTGGTGAGAACGATGACAGAGTAATGATTGAAAGCCGGCACTTCCTTTTATAGGGTCGGCGTGATGACGTCGGCGGCCACGTTGGTGGCGGGAAGGTTGGGAAGTGGTGGCGAGAATGCTGGGAAATGGAGTCAGCTGGAGGAGTTCGTGACAGTAATGTGTACAGGTGTCAAATGGTACAAACCCCATCCTGAACATCCAATGACCTGTATAGTGTACTCTGTACACAATACTGTATTGAATTGATTGTAAATTGGGGTTTCTGGTCATTTAAAAAGTTTTTAAACAAGTATGACGTCAAAAATTCTGATCAAAGCTGACTGATAAATCCACCTCCCATTTTCCTATAGGAATTGCTGTTGTCCATTTTGGACAGTGTCTTATAAACTTTAGACAGTAGTTTGGAGTGTTTGAGATTACAGAAGTCTAATACCCTTGGAGACGTGTGTAATTCCACTTTATTAAGCTTAAGCATTTGTTTAATTACAGATTTAATTTGGTGATATTCTAAAAAAATGTTTTGTCTATCCCTAATTGGGAGACTATTCTGTTAAATGGGATGAAGTCCGATCCTTCATGTAGGTGTTCCAGGTATAGGATTCCTTTACTTTTCCAGTCCACAAAGTTAATCATTTTATTGTTTTGCAAAATATCAGGATTATTCCAGATGGGTGTGCATCTGCATGGTGTTAGTGAAGACTCTGTCATTTTTAGATACTCCCACCAAGCTGCCAGAGAGGTGCTGATATTAATACTTTTGAAGCTTTCATGTTTTCTTATGCTTGAGCTAATAAATGGCAAGTCTGAAAGCACAATCATGCTTTTGTTATCCTGAAGAAGCTTTTCTAGGAAAACAAAATTTCTTTGTTGGTAAGCAATCTTCATGCTACCAAATGCATTGATTCTGATACCTTCAACAACATGTTTGATTACATCAGAACAGCATTCTGACCAGACTAAGTTCTGTGTCATACTGGGTGGTAATTTTCTGACCCATGACATCATCTATCACAGAGACGAAGGCAAGAGAAGTAGCTTTTTTTAGTTTACAAAAATAAAAAAGCTGGGTTGTGGAGGGGAAGGTTCCAATCTAAGGAGTGAGTCTGAAGGGAGAGATGTGTTCATGAAGGGATTTTTAGAGAGTGAATTACTGAATACGAGGGCTTTCAGAGAGGGAAGAGAGGAGGCCTGGCCTGAGTGAGTGGTGCGGCGAGAGCGGGAACCCAGGAAGTTGAGGTAACTGAAGGTGGACAGGTGGGCTACTATGAGCGAGCAGTAGACAGGAGCTTGACGTGGGATGAAGCGGGAACAAGAGAAAACATCCTGGATGTTTATGGCAATGAGTAATGTGAGTAATCATCCAGTGACGTGAAAGTGTCCCACAACTTCTGAAATCTCTGATGGGAGATTAGAGAATCAGCAACAGCTGTACCCACTCCTCAGGAAACCCACACAGGAAAGAAACACTCCACAGCTGGTTAGCAGCCACTCACTTCATACTATGACACTGTGAGTGCAGATGTTTAATTTCATTCAGGAATAGAATCTTATTTCATTTTGGATTTTCTGTACCAGATATGACTAAATGAAAACTTAACATTCATAGTATCAATATAAAATAAGATGAATTGGTTATTAAAAAGTACTGAACATTGGCATTATCAAATTGTTTTTGTCCGTAGCAACCATACACTGTTTTGTCAATGACTTTCATATTGGTTGTTATTAACACACCTCTTTAGAAGGTTGTACTATATTAACAATCAGTTATTTTTTATATCAGTCAAACAGTTTTATTCTTATATGCATAATATTGACAATACTTTTGTTAACACTTGTTAATGTAAAATGATAAATGACCCACACTTGTATAGCGCCTCTCAGAGTAAGGACTCCAAAGCGCTTTACACTACAGTGTATCATTCATCCATTCACACACACATTCACACACTGGTGGTGATGAGCTATGTTGTAGCTACAGCTGCCCTGGGGCGCACTGACAGGGGCGAGGCTGCTGAGCACAGGTGCCACCGGTCCCTCCGACCACCACCAGCAGGCAACGTGGGTTAAGTGTCTTGCCCAGGGACACAACTGCAGAATTCTCTGTCCGGAGCCGGGATCGAACCTGCAACCGTCCGATTACTGGACAACCACTCAACCTGTTGAGCTACTGCTGCCCCGACTACTGTAATATGTACTATGTTCATGGAAACAAGTGGGAGTTCCAAAGAACTGTAAAGACTGAGATCAAAAAGAGAATTTTAATTTTGTTTGTTGACACAGACATCACATCAGGATGGGGTAATCATGGCTGTAATTTTCACTTTAGAAGTGTGTGTGTGTGTGTGTGGGGGGGGGGGGGGGGGTGCACGGGGGGAGGGGGGGTATCTGTACAGTGTGTTCTAATGGGAAACAGGCTTCAACGCAAACAGTCTTTTTCTGCTTGGTCCTAGAGCTCAACCAGTGTCAATTTAATACAGCGTAATATTGTTTTTGGATGGTAAAAAGTGCAGGGGTCCAAAATTGACTTGGAAAAAGTGTGTGTGCCCCCCCCCCCCCCCCGAAATTTACATCCATGGGGGTAATTCTACAAAAGCTTCACAAGAGGGCAGTGAATAGCACAGATTTGAAACTGGTTTGCCGTTTGCTAACCAGTCAGACCATAAACATATGACTATTCAAAAGCAGGAATGTACATAGGCAATTAAGTAAAATTAGTTTTTATTTGATCTTAAAAGAACAAAATCAGGGCTAGTCTGATAATTCGACCTTAATTGGGAAACATTGTATATACATTGTATTTGTTTTGCATCTTTGTCATAGATCTGTTGAACAACTTCAGCCCTGCGCAAACATAAAAAATTCAATCATTTTGACCCTTGAAATGCCAGTTTGAATACTCAAAGTCCTTGTAGTAATCTATGAAAAAAACTGAGTTATTTTCTAAAAAAAACAGGACTTTTTTGCCTGGGGTGTTTAGTACAAATTAGTGTTGATTATGTTATGAAATACCAAAAAAATTGAATTTTTTGCATTTATAGTTTTTACATAGCAACAGATTTCAAATTTACTATACACTCGAGCCATTAGAGGACAAAAAATCCACTTTTAAAACTGCATTAAAAATTGTCCAGATTAATATTTTTTCTGCTTTTTGGGTCTAAATCTTGTGATCAACTTCAGTTCTAATCAAAAAATCAAATACTGAATAAGTATCTACATTTTAACCCTTTATATGCCAGTTTGATTATGTGATGCTCATTTTTTCATAAAAAAAAGGGCAAAAGAGGAGATATTTTACATAAACATATTTTGAGTGACTGAAACCTTTTTTATTTTTAAATCAGCCTTGGATATGTCAAGAGTCTGGCAAAATATCACATTTTATGCTTTTTTAGTTTTTGTGTAGCACCAGATTTAAAATTTACCACCCTCTTGTGCCCATTATGGACAAAAACGTCCCACTGACTTCAATGCAAACCACAGTTTTTGATCCTTTATCATCTGCATCAAATAATCATGCTTTCTGTGATGTTATGGTTTCATTTTGGACAAAAGTAGTCAAATTTATGATTTTTACTGTTCATCCCCAAATTCAGTAATTTCTCCATATGTTGCTCAGGCGAGAAAGTTTACACACTTCTTTGGATCTTCTGCTGTTTTTATTGAACTCAGAAGCTCAGCATGTAAACAAAACACAGTTTCATTCTCACACGTAAGATTAAAGGGTAGAAAACAAAAACAACATGTTTATGCACCTGAATCAGAATCAGAAAAACTTTATTTATTCCCGAGGGGCAATTAAAATTGGCCCTTGGCTGGAGCCCAGGTCCAAACTCTCTGTAGTTGTCTGTTTATGAATGTGTGAATGCTTGCTTGCATTTTGAGGTGAGACAAAGTTCAGTCCATCCAGCAAGACTTGCAGCACAGGATTGTGTGCTCTTTGCATGTGAATTTGCCACATCTAAAACAACATGTGACTGTTTTCTTTCTCTTTTTTCCTGTGCACAACAAGCACAGTCCCCTTTTCTTTGGCAGTGGGGTCAGTGCCAAGAGCCACTGTTGCAACTGGTCTTTCTTCTGCAGCTGCAGGTGCCGTTGAAGCCTGTGACTCCTGCACCCAAATTCAGTCATTTCTCCATATGTTGCTCAGGCGAGAAAGTTTACACATTTCTTTAGATCTTCTGCTGTTCTTACTGAAGTCAGAAGGTCAACCTGACCTCTGATAAGTAAAGAAAACACAGTTTGACTTTCCTACTGAACTTCAAAGTGTAGAAAACAAAAACAATTAGTATGTTTATGCACCTGCCACATTTAAACTCCTCATTGTCTGGTTATCTGGTCATTTCACTTCTGAAAAGCCACAGAGCAAGATGAAGAGGCATCTCGCTGTGGAACAAGTTCTGGATCAGCACCTACAGCTGCAGAAGAAAGACCAGTCGATGGCCACAGGTTCTTTTCTTCAACATCATCGATGTGTCTGCCTTCAACTCCTTTGTGCTTTTTACTGCTGTGGATCCCACCTGGAACCACACAAAGACCCACAGGAGGAGGCTTTTCTTGGAGGAGCTGGGAAAACAACTGGTGTCAGCAGAAATGTCGAGGAGAGGTCGCCTTCCTCGTACACTTCCTGCTGCAACAATGGTGCAGGAGTCGCAGGCTTCATCAGCACCTACAGCTGCAGAAGAAAGCAATGACTTTGAGTATTCGAACTGGCATTTCAAGGGTTAAAAGCCTCAAAATGACACTCTCCAAAATGATTGAACTTTTTTTTATGTTTGAGCAGGGCTGAAGTTGTTCAACAGATCTATGAAAAAAAAGCAAAAAAATTATTAATGTATACATTTTATGGCCACTTTTACAAGCAGACGTTTTTGACCTCTAAAATCTCAAGTGTGTAGTGTTTTTTGTTTCATAGTGTTCCCTTAGGCCACCTTACGACCACAGCTAGCAACAGCCGCCTCGACAATCGCAGAGTGCCAGTCGTGGTGGCAACCCCCGTACCCGCTGGTGGACACCAGAGGTTCGGGGAGCCGTCAGGCTGAAGAAGGAGGCCTACAGGGCGTGGCTGGTCTGTGGGTCTCCGGAGGCAGCAGACAGGTACCGGATAGCCAAGCGGGGTGCAGCAGTGGCAGTTGCCGAGGCAAAATCTCGGGCGTGGGAGGAGTTTGGTGAGGCCATGGAAAAAGACTATCGATCGGCTCCAAAGAGGTTCTGGCAAACTGTCCGGCGCCTCAGGAGAGGAAGGCAGCAACTCGCTCACACTGTTTACAGTGGGGATGGGGAGCTGCTGACGTCAACTGAGGCTATAGTCGGACGGTGGAAGGAATACTTTGAGGAGCTCCTCAATCCCACCAATGCGCATTCCGAGGAGGAACCAGAGCTGGGAGGCCTGGGGATGGACTGTCCGATCTCGGGGGCAGAAGTTGCTGAGGTAGTCAAACAACTACACAGCGGCGGAGCCCCGGGGGCGGATGAGGTTCGTCCTGGGTATCTCAAGGCTATGGATGTTGTAGGGCTGTCATGGTTGACACGTCTCTACAACATTGCGTGGTCATCGGGGGCAGTTCCTAGGGAGTGGCAGACCGGGGTGGTGGTCCCCATCTTTAAGAAGGGTGACCTGAGGGTGTGTTCCAACTATAGGGGGATCACACTCCTCAGCCTCCCTGGAAAGGTCTACGCCAAGGTACTGGAGAGGAGGGTCCGATCGATAGTTGAATCTCAGATAGAGGAGGAGCAATGTGGTTTTCGTCCTGGATGTGGAACTGTGGACCAGCTCTATACCCTTGCAAGGGTGATGGAGGGGGCATGGGAGTTTGCCCAACCAATCCACATGTGCTTTGTGGATTTGGAGAAGGCTTATGACCGTGTCCCCAGGGGCACCCTGTGGGGGACGCTCCAGGAGTATGGGGTGGGTGGCTTTCTGTTAAGGGCCATTCAGTCCCTTTACCAGAGGAGCGTGAGTTTGGTCGGACCTGTTCCCAGTGAGGGTTGGACTCCGCCAGGGCTGCCCTTTGTCACCGGTTCTGTTCATCACTTTTATGGACAGAATTTCTAGACGCAGCCGTGGTGTGGAGTGTGTCGAGTTTGGTGGCAGGAGAATCTCATCTCTGCTTTTTGCGGATGATGTGGTCCTCCTAGCTTCATCCAGCTCTGACCTTCAGCTCTTGCTGGGTAGGTTCGCGGCCGAATGTGAAGCGGCGGGGATGAGGATCAGCACCTCCAAATCTGAGACCATGGTTCTCGACCGGAAAAGGGTGGCTTGCCACCTCCGGGTCGGGGGAGAGGTCCTACCTCAAGTGGAGGAGTTTAAGTATCTCGGGGTCTTGTTCACGAGTGAGGGAGGGATCGGGAGATCGACAGGCGGATTGGTTCGGCATCTGCAGTGATGCGGATGCTGAGCCGATCTGTCGTGGTGAAGAGGGAGCTGAGCCAGAAAGCCAGGCTCTCGATTTACCGGTCGATCTACGTCCCAATCCTCACCTATGGTCATGAGCTTTGGGTAATGACCGAAAGAACGAGATCGCGGATACAAGCGGACGAAATGAGTTTCCTCCGTAGGGTGGCCGGGCTCAGCCTTAGAGATAGGGTGAGGAGCTCGGACATTCGGGAGGGACTCGGAGTAGAACCGCTGCTCCTCCGGATCGAAAGGAGCCAGTTGAGGTGGTTTGGGCATCTGGTCAGGAGGCCTCCTGGACGCCTCCCCGGGGAGGTGTTTCGGGCATGTCCTGCCGGCAGAAGGCCCCCGGGTCGACCCAGGACACGTTGGAGAGGTTACATCTCCAATCTGGTCCGGGAACGCCTTGGGGTCCTGCCGGAGGAGCTGGTGGACAAGGCCGGGGAGAGGACGGCCTGGAGCTCCCTAATTGGGATGCTGCCCCCGCAACCCGGACCCGGATAAGCGGAGGAAGACGAAGACGAAGACGAAGACGAAGTGTTCCCTTAGTCTATTTTGAAAATTCCAAATTGAATTTCAAAATTTGTTCAGAGAGAGGTTTTGTGACAAAATGCTGTACCATGTGCCCAAACGGTGGTGAAATGGCATCAAAAAGAAAAACAAAAAACTGCCCAAATGGACTAAAATGTCCCTAATGAAGGCTGAGGGTTAAGAGGAAATAAACAAATACACAATAGTTTCCATCATTATATTATTTAATATATGAAACAGCTTTGTAAAAAAATGAGCTCATCCTAATATGCATTTTCCCTTCTATTTATTTGACTTTCACATCATTGTGAACCTTTTTAGCCATTAGCTCCTGCTCAGCTCACTTGAGGTCCCACCACAGCTTGTCAGTCAGCTTGAGGTCTGCAGAGCAAGCCCAAATAATCAGCCCTCCACTACAGGCGAACGTAATTTTAAACAAATGATACTGGCCATCACCAGGGCCGTTGCTAGCTATTTTGGTGCCCTAAGCACAAAGGCTTCGTGCCCCCCCCCCCCCCCCCCACCGCAGAAAAAAACAACACAATAACACAGGATGTGCAAGCGCTTCGCCTTAAATTATCTTTAATTCTCTTGTATGTACAAACTGCTTATTATTTACAAAAAGTAGGACTGACATTGACATAATATAACATACTCAACACACTTCATATTGTTATTATTTAGAACTATGTAACAGATCCAAACAACACAAGCACCGGTTGTGGCACACGTGTTTCTCCAATGTAATTTTCAGATGCTTTTTCAGATCCAGGACTCACTCTGCCTTCTGAAGTGCTGGCTGTGGGCTGTGCTTGGTCTGTAGGTGTGCTTTACTTTGTAATTCCTGGTCAGGGCTGGGTGATGTTGTAGAAGGTTCAGACGTGATGGCTGACAACTGATCTTGAGCTCTTGAACTGCTGGTGGAGGGCTGATCTGAACTTTTGGCGTGAGCCCCTCCTTGAATGTACTTGTTCATTGAGCCTGCATTCAAACACAAAAAGATCATTTGTCATATTCATTCTATAATAAGATTAAAGTTTTAAACCATGGTAAAAAAATATACTGCAATAGATTATTTATAGGTTTATATTGGCTTATAAATCACTGGCATGTGACATGACTAAATTCAAAACTATTTAACCTTTATTAAGAACTAGAGAGGCACAATATACACATTTTATACACAACTAGAAAATTCTGAATATGAAGGGAGGAGGTTAGCACAATGGACTTTTTTCTTCAAATTATACCATCAGCAGCTGATGGTCCCCTTGGCCTGTAAATGTTTATGAAATATATATATTAACATAGAGCAAATACCTAATTAGAAAATAGGTTTATCTAATTTTTCATTTTAAATCTCAGTTACATAGCCTATAGGCCACATGGGCTATTTAATAATGATATAAATCATAGTTAACTCATGATAATCACAAACAGCCGCTTATTTAAAAATAAAATGTCTTACTTTACCTTGACGGTGTTTTTGTCCTTCCTGTTTTTGTGATATTTAAGTATTTGGGTGGACAAATATGATTCATTTGTTTATTTCTGTTTCAAGACAGCACAGATGGGCCTATCTGACCTCACAGAGGAAACTTTATTTTACTTGAGAAAGATGTTTTAAGATGAACTTAATACAACAAAAAAATCTTCAAACTCTTAAAGGTCTATTTTTAGATGAACAACCTTTAACACTGTTCAGACTTATTTTTTGATACAAGTCACATGAACAAGCTGAATAAAAGGATATTTCCCTTTGTTGCATTTAACTATTTCTTCTTCTTTAAAGAAGTGCTGATTCAGAATAGAATAACTGCATTTAGGAAGATGATGACTTGCTACGTTTTTTTCTCCAGCAGTAAAAAAAAAGCTTGTCTGAGTTTCTCTCCCTCTCAGCCTCGCTCACTCAGCTACTGATGAACGCCCGGTAGGTGGACGGGAGGCTGCGGGACAGAGTGGCGCATTAAACTTTTAACAGACTGGAGAAGCAGAGAACAAAATCTGCCCAAACCACGCAGATAGAGTCAAAATGTTAAATGTACGGAAGCAGAGAACGAAAAACACCAAATAAAAGTGCAGAAAAGCAGCATGCTTATACCAAACTAGGCAAAATTTGACCATAAACAGATTAATTAACAGCAGTAACAAGTCTGAATTTAAGCTAGGTCAAACGACCCTCTGAACTTGACCACACGTGTTTAGAATTAGGAATAGATTTAAAAAAATTAAGAATTTCCATTTAAATACTTGTCTTACCTGCAATCGAAGCAACAGCATCATCCCGCAGTTTCTTCTTTTGTCTATTTACTGCCGCGTACTCCTGCAGCCTTTTCGGAGCCATGACTGTGCCAGCTGCGCTGCATCCTCCGCGCGGGGGGGTTGACGGTGCGACAGGGTCCATCTCCTTTCCGTTTTGTGTTGTTTTCTCTCTATAAACATGCTGTTAACTTGCTTTGCACATCTTCTAATTGAAATCTGTCTGTATCATATACATATTATTTTTTTCATAAGCTTGCGTTTGGTGCCCCTCCCCCGCGGCGTGGTGCCCTACGCGCTGTGCGTGGTGTGCATGTGCGGAGCGCCGGCGCTGGCCATGACACTTGGTGTGATGTAGTTGATTTTTATTTACCAAGGATAATACATTTTTAGTTTGGTTTCATCGGTCCAAAGGATGTCCTTTTTTTTGCCAAGATTAGAAACATCCTTTCCAGGACTGATGCTGAAAAACTAGTTTATGTTTATTTATGTTTATTCATTTAGGAGACGCTTTTATCCAAAGTGACTTACAATTTATAACCTATAGGGCATGTTGTGATCTGTGGGAGAAACCGGAGTACCCGGAGGAAACCCACGCATGCATGGGGAGAACACGCAACTCCACGTAGTTCATGCATTTATTACATCAAGACTGGATTACAGTAATTCATTACTCTAGTCCACAGAATGTAGTTAAAAGTCTTCAGCTTGTCCCAAATGCTGCAGCTAGAGTTCTGATGGGAATTAAAAAGAGAGATCATATCTCTCATGTCTTAGCTTCCCTACATTGGCTACCTGTTGAATTCAGAATAGATTTTAAGATCCTCCTTCTCACATACAAAGCTCTTAATAATCAAGCTCCATCATACATCAGTGATATGATTGTTCCATATGTTTCGAACAGAGCACTTCGCTCTCAGATGGCAGGTTTGGTTACCAGAATATCTAAAAATAGGATGGGAGGCAGATCTTTTAGCTATCAAGCTCCTCTCCTGTGGAACCAACGCCCAGCTTTAGTCCGTGAGGCAGACACTTTGTCTACTTTTAAGAATAGGCTTAAAACATTATTATTTGATAGGGTCTATGGTTAAAATCTGATGTTAGCCTAAATCTGGACAAGTGGGGGAGTAGAGGGAGGTGGAGTGTACAGTGACACATTCTCACTCCTAGCGCGTCAAAAACAAACGCTTGGTCAGACACCCTCTGCGTCAGACCCCTGACACCAAAAGTGCCCTTTTTTGTCACTTAAATGCGAAAAGTTTTTTTTCCCTTTTCTGACTGCAGATCCCAATGCAACGTACAACTGACGCGACTGTGTGAGGTGGTGAGGGAACAGGTGAACATATCTAAACACGGATCTAGCAGCTAATAAATCCTGACATGTTCAAACCCAGTGAACACTGTTAATAATAAAGATGTACCTGACGTTTGTCTAATAAAGCCAGTCTGTTACTCCTCGTTCTTTGTAGAGCTTACTATCCACAAACAGTTTAACAACGGAGATCACAGCCTGTTTCTCATCCTGGATGAACTTCTGACGCAGAGGGAAGAGAACTCGGCGGCGATCCAGAAATTCTTTAGGAAACTGATCGTTCACGCTGTAGTTTTTACCTTTAAGCTCCCTCCCACGGCTTTTAACAAGATCTTTCTACTTGAAATGCTCAAATTTAGCCACGATGGGACGAGGTCTTTTGCTGTCTGTTCTCCTGGCTCCAAGGCCATGTACCTGATGAAAGGTGATGTTTTTAACGGTTTCCTCAGGTATCTTTATGTGGTTGTGGAGAAAGTTCTTGATTGTTTGTTCGCAATCCTCTGCTTCTCCTCCGGTCTGCTCTGGAAGGCCTGCAAACACCAGGTTATCAGGCTAGGTTATAACCTAGGTTATCTCTCATGCGGCGTGCCTGGAGATCCAGAACCGTCTCCTTTAGAGATTTATTGACCTGGGAGATCCGATCAAATCCTTCAGTCAAGGGGGAAACCGATTCCCGCAGAGACGCGTTCTCAGCTGTGAGCCGCTCCACTTGCTCCTGGCTGAATTCTAGAGATTCTCTGAGGTTCTGGAACTCCTTGTGAAGAACCTCGAGGAGGTGGAGTCGCCCCTCAAATCCCAGAAGCCGTTTATCTATGGATTCTAGTAAATCTAAGACATCCTTATGCGGAGATGAAGCCTCAGGCGAGTCCTGGGGACGGCTCGTCTTGGTCCTAGGTGTTTCCGTCTCAGCTGCTGATTTCTTCGGTCCCATGACAAAAAACTCAAAAACTAAATGTTTGCAAACTTTCTAAATTTTCTCCACTTACCTCCAGGTTGAGTGAGCTATATTTACCAGATGTATTTTTCTTTTTGCGTTGTCAGTGAATAAATTAGGCGAAAATGTGCCTTACTTGTTTGTGGAAGTTGGTTAACGAGCTGCCATCTGCTTCAAACGCTGCCTGCCGTGTGTCCGGTGATCGGCCTTCAGCGCATGCTCAGTTCCTATTCTGTTCTGAAGTTCCTACATCTGTAGCCTTCAGAGTCGCCAATGTTAGTGGCAGATGCAGCAGAAACGTTTAAAACTTTCAGCAAGAATGTAAATAACAAATCTCTATTAATCTGTGTTCAGAAAAGAACCAAGTAATGAAATATTTCAGTATATGTACTAATTAATCGGTTGTTTGTATTTTGATATCTATCCAGCAGGATGTTTCCCCTGCAATAATGCATGAAAAAAGTCAAATAAATATGTGTATGCTATATCGAGGGACCTGGCATAGTGATGTTCTGTACGAGCCACAATGTATTTAACAGCCCAGAGATGTCATGCACACATAGAAAATCCTGCTCATACAAACCACATTCATAATCCTCACAATATAAAGAGACATGAGACAGGGAAATTCCATCTTTTTTTTTATTTTCAGTTTGTATATTGTTTCAAGGTAAAATTCTGAAATGCATAGTCATGAAGGAGCATGAGCAAACATAGTTACAAAGACAGACAGAAAGCTGAACATTCACAGGAAAGTTTCCCCAGGAAAACAGGAGCTGCAGGTTTGCTTTGCTTTATTTAAAGAGTCGACTATAGTGACTCAAGCAACCTACTGGGAATTTACTGCAAATTTTCAACCTACTCTTGAGTTCTAGCATTTATACAAGTTACATGTTGGATCTTTTATAACAAGATGTGAATATATGATTCATTATGAGGAAAGAAGGATGTTTACAGCCTGTTGATGTGTAAAAAACATTGAAAAACTCAATTTTACCAGAACAACAGTAAGAAGAGCGGAGAGGTTGGTGTGGGCCTGTGCTTGTTTTTCAAATCTCCAGCCCCCAGTGTTTGTTTGGCATGTGATGTCATATTGACAAATTATTCTCAACTTGCATTTTGCCATGTCCAACAATTAATCAAAATTCATTTGGCAACTTTCAGAAATTTTGAAACACATGTTTGAGCCCAATTCGGTGTGTTTTCATATCAAACTTTTCTTTTTATTCAAGGTTGGATTTTCCGGGTCAATGTTTTACTTTCACCACCGATTATCTTTTCAGTTGATCTGATCAAAAATGACAGCACTTATTTTATAAAATGTCCAAAACCACTCTAAACTCTCATCAGAGTTTTTCAGAATGTTACATCACTAGATATCTTCTCTCTCCGATTTAGAGAAACATCACGTAATGAAAACTCAAAACTCTCTTAAAAACATCTTCAATCACTGAACTACCGTAATTTTTAAACAGACATCAAAATTATGGCAGTTTTTCATTTTCTTGCAGTTGACCAATTGATTAGCTGACTGGCTGTGTGGAATGTGGGAGACAGAAGTAGTTGTTAAACTTTTGGCTTGGCAGTGTGAGTTCCACCTGCTACAAACACAGACGTTATACAAAGAAATAAGATCTACGGTTTTGTATTTAAATGATCGAGTGATGTAAGTGTACTTTGTGTTATTTGTGTCATCGAGTCAGAAATGTAACGGCAGCAGACGTGAGACTCTTGGATTGGCAGTGTGAGTTTCAGCCGCTCTGGCAGTAAGAACAACACATTTTGTTAGAAATTAGAGTGGTCGATCATAGTGAACAATGCTACACTAATGCTCAAATTTAGTGTATTTTATATGTTTACTATAGCTGTCAAATGGCAGCCATTTTCTTTCAAAGTTGATACATATTTTCTCCTTAATATGTTCTGTAAACATTATTTATGTTATTTTTTCAAATGTTTATATCCCCTTTAATTGGCAAAGAGATATATGTATGTATTTTACCTAATCTAACTAACTGCTCTCAAAAAGCAACAGCAAGGAATGTAGCAATGTGCATATTAATGCACGGATGTGGAAAATGTTGCCATTTTCCTCACATAGATTATTAAATTTATAGTTTATTTTGCAGCATGAAATTCTTTTAAATTTTCTGCCTTTCTAGTTAAACTAATTAATAAACAATGCACACAGCAGGTGTATCTAAACTACAAGGGTTAGCCAGTATGCTTACCACTAGGTGGCAGTCAGCGTGTTGTTTCTGTGCTGTTTTACTCTACTTCACAAGAGCGATTTACAGAGTACATTTTCTGTACTGCAGAATTCACTGCCAGCAGCTGATCTCAAGAGTCTTGTGAGCTTGAGAATAGGAGACAAGGCCGATCAGAATGTCTGAGACAAAATTAAACTTGGATTTCAAACGTTAGTACAATGTTAGTTTACCATGGAAACAATACGACAAAGAGAACTAGTTTAAACACTTTAAACCAGTAAGCTTAGTTTTATCTTGTGGTCACCTATCCAATATACGTTGACCCAGATTTCTAGTCAGATCTGCAAAAAAAGTTTTAGACAGTTTGTCTTATTGTTAAGTCTAGAAAGAAAAATGTTCTTATTTACAAAAACAGCTAATAATTCTAAATATGTTCAAATGTCCTTTGATTAAAACTGACTGCCCAATGGGGTAAGCAAAAGTTGCTAGACTAGAGTTCTTAAAACTAGCAAAAGTAGAAGAAATAATCCTTTATATAGCACCTCTCAGGATAAAAATCATGAGAGGATTCACAAGAACAAAATTTATAAAAAAAAATACTAAAAATGTGAAGAAAGGAAATGAATAAGAAAAATATTATCAGAACATCCAATTTTGGATTTATTTGCCAGTTTAGAAAAAAATTAACTTAGTCAAATTTGCTTACCCTATTATCAGATTTTTTATTTTACTCAAAACCAGAAACTTGCAAATAGAATTGCTGTGCTATTTTACTTTTAGGTAATATTAGTACATGTTAACTCTAATATATTGCTTTTTCTTATAAAATGCATAAATAATAGAACAGTACTGATGGATATGTAAATTTAGTGTGTGTGTGTGTGTGTGTGTGTGTGTGTGTGTGTGTGTGTGTGTGTGTGTGTGTGTGTGTGTGTGTGTGTGTGTGTGTGTGTGTCTTCCCTGCATCCATTTCACATTTTGAGAGCACAACAAACAAGGACACAGTAGTACTTAAAACATTGCACCGTTGTTGAATTCTGATTCCATTTACACTCAGAAATAGAAATCCATTTAAAACATGGTGTGCACTTGAATTTAATTTACTAGCAAGCGTCATTTCAAACCATTTTGTGTCTCATTTTACTCTTTATCATTTTTGTTTAGAAGTGCGTTTTGTATCTGTTCACTGAATGAAATCTGATTGCTTGAACCAATTTAGGACAGTCGGAGTCACATTTACCCAGATGGTATTCAAGTGAAGACATCTGTTTCCTCATGACATTCAAGACAACCAAAGGTCCTTTCAACCCTTTCATCACATGCTGCCAAACAGGATCTGCTTCACACTTAAAATGGCGAGTTGGAGTTGGTGGACCTATTTTAGGCTGGTATAACTGTTCACCATGATGAGGAGGATGGTGGGTTGCTGTTAATTTAAACAGAAACCATTGCAATACATTTATGACATGAAAAGAAAAGGACACGAGTTGTCTTGGATGGTGTTTGATGGGTGGCAGTCAGATTTCAACCTTTTAAAGCCATTCACATGGCAGCTGTAGGTGCATTTCAATCAAACATATAATAATCAATGCCAACTACAAGCTCATGAAACAATCAAGTGGTCAGTCAGTGTGTGAAGGAATTTCGATCACGAGGCTCAGTGTTGATGTTCTCAATGAGCATCTGCACAGGAAATGTCATGCAAAATGTAAATGAAAGGAAGTTTGTTCTGTCCAAAGAAGAGATATGATCCTAACGTCAATACAATAGTCTGAGACACATTTGAGTGTTTTAGACGCATACACCAGTAGAACGAGATGCGCCTTGGACAGAGAACGTTGCCAGCCAGTCCGGACACATCGATAAAGTGCCTTGTAACAGGTTATTGCATAACAGGATGTCTGCCTTTTTGCTTCCTTTGAAAGCAAGATGGGCTAAGCACATTCCAGTGTAAGAGAGCAGCAAGCTGATACCAGAAATGAGGAAAAACTGAAACATTACCATTAAAAAATAATTTTTACTCTCATTTTGAAAATGTTAGACAAAATGTAAAAATGCTTGTTTTTGAAACTTGAATATCTGGTTGCCACCAGCACCGTAAACAGACATGGGATTTTTCATTGGACTTCTATCAGGTCAGTCTGATGTAAGGACAGGGTATTTTCCTTTTGGATAAAAGTTGGGGAACTTTAGCTAAACATTAAGATCTGTGTCCATCAAATCAGCTGGGGAAATTGTAAATTTGCCTTTCAGTGACCTCATACTGTAAGAAATAAATAATGGGTGCCGTTGCACAATTTAAACATCTATAATAATCCAATATTAACTCATGCTGTGATTAAATATTTGTTGCATTAAACAGTAGAGCAAGAAGTCCCAATCATTTGAAATGTTGGTCTATTTTATTTAATGCTGCCTTTGTTTGTTTGTTTTATACTTCTCACACAAGAACAACCAATTAGCATAAAAACTGTTAAATGTTCGTAGTAATCAGACCTTAAAAGTGTGGTTCACACCTTCAATCAATACTTTTGCAGTGGTCTCTAGTAGGAGTGGATGCCCAGTAAGTTGTACTCAGGGAGAAAGCCAGCTGGAGAAGAAAATAGTTTCAGACGGCAGGATTAGTCCAAGATAACACCAGAAAAGACTCTAAATAAGTTGTTTTCGGGAAGAAATAAATAGCTACATAAAGTAGTAAAGTGCACATTTAGCTAACACTGCTAACTGGTTACCAACAGTTGCAAACCAGTGAAATCCCAACAACAAAGAGGAGTTAATTTGAAAGAAGTGGCCCTTTTGCCACCTATGCTGTTTTACTTTACCTCATGGGAAAACAATTGGGGTAAAGGCAGTATAGGTTTTAAATAACTGAACCGAAGGCAACGGGACCAAAAAATGCTTTGGTTTTTACTGATTCATGGAGGAGTTTTATGAAACAAAAGGGAAAAATCCTCCTGCCTTCAATTCAACCAATTACCAGATTGACATGACAGAGATTTTACACTGACAGATTAAATGTTCAAATAAAATGGAAAAATACTAACACTTAAATGAAAACAAGTGTACAGCAAAATGAATGCTGCCATTATTGCACTGAGCTATGATGCAGCTTTGCAATGATGTGACCAGACTCAGAAAAAATAGCAGCACATCAAGTACTTTGGCTAATGCATTCTTTTCGAAATTGTTCCAAAAAGGTGACATTAGAGATACCATGACAGAGAAACTATATAAAACAATTGCTTTTAACACTTTAAAGTACTTAAAACCTGTAAAAATTACAACATAGGTTGATTACCCATGTTGCCGACACTCTCCTTTCTTCTAACTCTCCTTTATTTACACGTACCCAATAAGGAAGACAGTGTGAACATTTTTAACCATTGCATTGAAAGTTGCAGCCAAGAACTGCAAAACTTAATTCATTTTATTTTATATATATATATATATATATATATATATATATATATATATATATATATATATATATATATATATATATATAAAGGTGTAGCATGTGCTGAAAAAGGAATGAAGGAAATTCTGAACTCACTATCAAATGCATTTTTTGAATTTCAACCATTATTATAATATGAGTCATTTCACTCATTTAAAAACAACATTTAAAATAAATGAGACTAAGTAGACCCACTGAAACTATTAGTACTGGAACAATTCTGTATTTAAACACAAATCCTACACTGGCCCTGTGGTCAAATGCCGACATTCTTAGTTGATCCATGCCTTTGCTAATTATTTTTTTTATATCAGTAACAATTATAATTGTATTCTGGTATTTTTTTGATATTTAGTTAATTAAATTCATTATTTTCAGCAACAACTTTAAAAGGCTGCTAAATCCAAATTTCTCATCACCCTCGTTGAATATTTTTGATTTTTTTACTCTAAAATTGCAAAATGCCAAAATCTCTAAATAAGTTATTCAACTACAACTAAATGTGGTACGTATTAAAACATTTTTACATTTTGAATCCTTGTAAATTTTCTTCCAGCTATTTTGATTAGAATAATCTTCGAGAACACAAGTGTTAAAGCTCCCATTTGATCATGCAGATCTGCTCAAAGTTAATTTGTTGCAGTGTTGGTGGTTCCATGGAGTTTCACGCATTTCAAGCTGCTTTGAAAGATTAAATGAGGATGTAATGAGACATGAAGTCAGGCATTTGTATCATGGTGCAACATATACTCATATAAAGTTATAGAAAATGTGCACATGCCAAAAACACGCTAGTTAATAGTCTGAAGCAGCATGATTAGGTTCATTCCTTTCCACAGGGAGCTGGGTAATCCGGGATTGTCTTTGATGAGGATTATGTGTTTTTTTTGTTGTTTTTTTTTCTTTATGCATTTATACTCCCATCAGCTAAGGGAACAGAAGCATAACAGGCACCTGTGTTTATCTAAAGCAAAACAATAAAATCTGTGCAAAATTGGATCCTTCTATCACTGTAGGAAAGCCCAGCTGTCAACCTTGGCTAGCCAGAGGTTTGGCCATTATTTCTTATAAACATTAAAACTACAATAGCAATTCTGCAAAAAAGCTAGCTCTTAAAAGAAAACATGGTCACAGAACTCTCACCTCATCTTCTGACTATCATCCCTATAAAGCTTGGTTTATGCTTGACGCATTCACTTTCCGCGCGGGGATGCGGCTCGCGGCTGGAACGCGCTTCACAACTCGCAGTGTTTATGGTTCATGCGGCTTGTCTCTGCGGTGAGCCAATATTCTCCCAAACTGTAGGGGGCAGCATGGAGCTCTACAGCATGCATCCAACACTAAAAACTAAGTAAAAACTGTTGTTTACAACATGGCATTCCAGCAGTTTTAACAGCGTCCTCCTCTTTTCCGACAGTGCGAGCTATTTCTCTCCAAGAATTATTAACAACATGTTGATCACGGTGATCTCTGAGAGCTGAATCATACAAATGTCTGTATTTACAAACCTCTGCCATACTAGTTCTTGCCGGTCCGCCATGTTTTTCCGTGTCCGACCGTCCGCGTGGTCAGAAAATTTCCTAGGTGCGCGTTGCGGAAATTTTGGGCCGTGCGGAGGCACGGTGGAGGGGCGTGGTTGTTAAGATGACGCAAAATGATGCAACTTTTCCACGCGGACCTCGCGGACGCGTCAAGCTTAAACCAACCTTTAGCCACACACCCCCGATATGGGAGCATGCATTGCCAGAGGAAACGAGAGAACGTTAAACACAATCACAGTTTTCTAGGTCCAAATGTCTTATTGTCCATGACTTTAAATGGTGTTTTGTTTTTCTCTTTGGGACTCTGGTAGTTAGTCCAGTTAGGCTGTTGCAAATATGTAGCTTAATGAGTGGAGGACTCAGGTAAATGCAGAAGTGTGGCAATTCAGTTAGACCAACAACCGGATGGTCCAATCGTTGGTTGCGGGCCGAGCCATTTTGTTGGTTGAGGTGTAAGAGAATTCCTTTTATTTTTGGATTATTCACCAAAAAATCTGTATAGCTCCACAATGTTAGAACATTGTTAAAAAGCAGGAAAAATGGTTTAAGCTAGCTTCTTTCTAACATTTGCCATTGTAGCTTTAAACATGCATGAATATAAAATCTGACATGATCAAGGAGCTTTTGAAAAAAGCTTACAACCTTTAAAAATGTGCAAAGATTCTAGTCCTCAAGAGCAAATAACATTTTCAAGCTTGAACTATGAACTAAATATGTTTGATAACTAAAGTAGGCTTATGAGTTAATTTTTAGATATGCATTTATTTGTGCTGTTGATCAAGGCAGTTCAAAGATTGGCAATCCATTAAACCAATGTGTGTGTGTGTGTGTGTGTGTGTTTGTGTGTGTGTGTGTGTGGGTGGGTGTGTGTGTGTGTGTGTGTGTTCCTATTGTTCATTAAAATAGTTGCTTGGGCCTGAATTTATGAAAAGGTTCAACCTTAAGATTCCATAACAAGATCTGTAAACAGGGGTAATTAAAACTGAAATTACCCCAACTCTAATTGGCCCAAAAAAAAAAGCTATGAAAGCTAAGGGACTTGAAATCCCAAGCAGTGGAGGTTTGGTTATATAAATGTGTGTGGTTTTAGTCAAACATGGAATTCTAGAACTGGCAACACACTGTAACATATGAGCTTTCACATTAGTAAGAGAGAGATCCAGCCCCTTTGCACATTTCACACTCTCAATTCTCAAGCATGATTTAAACTAGACACTTGGTAGTTGCATCATTTAGATTCTACTAAAATAAAACACTCCATTAAACTATTTCTTCAAGCATTTCCATTTTTGACATTATTTACAAATGTAGACTTCAAATTTCACTTAAGCCTTTGCTGTCCCTTTGTTGTCAGCTTTGGCTCCTGAAAGTCCGTTTTCTGTGTTGTCATTCCCTGAGGAGGTCACCAGGCACTCTTTCCTACAGATAGCATTAAAACAAAAGGTTAAGATGCAGTAAAAGCCATACAGAGAATATAATTCTCATTATATAACTTTATTTTGTGAGTGCAAAAGTAGGCGTCTGAAACAATAACAAAAACTTCCTCTAATACTTATGTTTTTGTCATGACACTTTGGGAATGAAATGGAGGGTTTTTATTATCTAACAGCAAATAACTCATCTAAAGCAAAAAGGTCGTAGCAAAACAAAAAAGATCAAGTAAATAAACAACTAGTGAATATTTTTAGTTGTTACTTTATCATAATTTAATTGCATGACATAATTTAATTTCCATCCATTGTCTTCCACTTGTCTATGGTCGGTTCGTGGGGGCATCATCCTAAAAAGAAAGGCCCAGACTTCCATCTCCCCAGCCACTTGGGTCTAACCTGGAAAGCCATCCTATGTATGTAGATATAGTCTGGTCATGAGCCATTGAAACCACACAATTGTGGGGCAGAATCTACTGTTGTCTTTCAAACTGTCTCCGCAGGCAATTGGACAGCACTGGCACCGATGGGAGAGACGACCAACGTGACATAGTCATCACTACGGAAATCAGTCAGTTGGGCAGTCCGACATTCATTATGGAAGAAAATGATCCTTTGTCCAAATAAAATACTTAAGAACCTCTATCTGCTCATGTCTCAAAGATAAGCCCAATCAAAACCATTCAACATTGATGAACAAGCTTTTCTGAATGAGCATCATTCCTGAACCAATGCCATCTTTGTAGTATTAAGCTTTAGAGTGAAGCCCACCCAACAAACCTAGAGCGCTGTCCTTGGCAAGACACAAAACCTTTGGGCTAGGCCGACCTGCAAAGCAAAATCTATTGCTACTGCTATAGTTGGTCTAGATTTTTAAGCTAAGTTGGGCCAGTCCCTCCAGCAGAATCCTTAAATGCTCCAAGGCCAGCTGAGAAAATAGTCCCTTCACAGTATTTTAATAAAATGCTTTACATATGTTTACAAATAGATTGCCACATCAGGCAAGCGGGCAATGACAAGTAAGATATCATGCTCAAGGCCCATGCTGTCACTGATATACTCACGTCTTCTCGCTATCCTTGCGTAGGACATGGACAACCACTGCCTTTATAACCATGATGATGATAACGAAGCCAATGACTCCACCCAGGGCTGAGACGATAATAACAGTCAGCGTATTGTCAACCTCCTTCACTGGAGACAAGGAAAGAGAAGGCATTAAGGCAAAGGGTTACATGAGGGGTAAAAGTCTAGTAGATCAGCTTTGTTGTAACAGCACTGTCTTTGGGTGACATAAAAAAATTCTATACTTGTGTTTCAGTTTCATGCAAGTGAGTGAATCTTCACATACGTTGGTTGACAACTATAAGGGTGTAGATGGCACTGTGGTTGCGATTCTTCTCTTTTGGATTTCTGGCAAAACAGATGTACTCTCCTTCATCCTCAAAAGTTATGTTCCACAACAAGATGGAGATGTTGTTGGTCTTTGAGGAGCCAATGAACTCGACACGGTCATGGAAAACACGAACCTTGGGCTCCACCTTCTCAGTGGGAATCTCTGCTTCACATAACTGGACACAACATTGGGTTGTATGGCTTATATACACCTTGTCAAAGAAAAGCAGTGCCTTAAACAAATATTCAGTCTAGTAATTTCCCACCTTTGGTGCTTTACATTCCAACCAACTAATTGATGTATAAATTGATGTGTTTTGAGAATTTATTTTATGGTATGAGCTCATAACACATTTCACATTTGCAAGTCAAGAGCAAAAAACGAAGCCAAAACATGGCCCAGGGCATTTATTCACCCAAAACATTCAAAAAGATGTTGCACATTACTTAAGATACTAAGATGTGTTCCCATCAAATCACTGAGTTATGTACTTCACAAAGAATTACTTCAGGAAAGGTGGCCATTAAATTTTACCATCAAACACAGCTGTTACAATGATGATTTATCATTCATATTGACAATGGTTCAAGTGCTAAACAATCTAACCCTTCTACCCTAGTGATATAATTTCACATGTAGGGTGATTTATAGATTGATACACTAATAGGATGCATTCAGACTTAAAGAGCTGATTCTCCATAAACCTGAATTACTTCCTAAGTTTGAAAGCTACTTCCAGTTGTTTTTGTTATATTGCACTTGTGTGAGCACATTTTAGTCATACCTTTACAAGAGTCCCATTGTCATTGAATTTCCAGTTGAAGTAGAGGTTTTGGATGCCAATACAAGAGGAATATGTGCAAGGAAGCATAACTGTGGAGCCATTCATTGCTTCAATGGATGACACTTTGCCTGTTGAAACCTCCAGTCCATCTACACACCATACACCTAAAATAAAAGGGAAAAGAGATAGAAAAGGGTAGAAGCAATGCTTTATAAATATGTGTGTGTGTGTGTGTGTGTGGGGGGGGGGGGGGATTTGTACCCTTGTGAAGACCGGATTTGGGATGTTTACTAACCTTCTTACAACGGATTATCCTTGTTAGGACCAACACCCTTGAGTTTTTGCTACAGAAAACTTTAGGAATACACTGGTTAGGGTCAGAGTTAGGGTTAGGCATAGTGGACCCACTAAAATGAATGGAAGTCAATACGAAGTCCTAACATGGGTACAGATGCAAGAATGTGTGTGTGTGTGTGTGTGTGTGTGTGTGTGTGTGTGTGTGTGTGTGTGTGTGTGTGTGTGTGCGTGCGTGTGTGGATATATGTCTTTTGGAAGCATTTAGTGTACAACCAAATAATAATACCAAAACAACGGATCAAACTGCCATTGAGAGACGAAAAACCCAGATTTTCTGTCTCAGAAAGTATTTCTGCTTTAAATTAGACTTAATCAGCACACATTACTGAAAAACCATACTCTATATTTTATTCACTGTGAACAGTATCTGAGGGGATGGCAAATGGAAATGATGAAAGCAAATCTTGGAGGTTTTTTAGGTACCAAGGAAACAGTATTTAACTGTATTAAAGAATCTCACATTTCAAATTAGGGAGCCACTGAGTCTATAATGTCTTAAGTCGTCTTAGGGAAGTTCAAATGATGCTCTGTGAACCACACGAACACCATGTTTTTTTTTCAATTGTAGGCTCTCTTGAAAGGAACTGAAGCTTCAGAAATGTTTAGGAACTCCAAGTTGTCTGACTAAATTGAGATTTGTGCTTTGTACTCAGAAGATCAAATGTGACTAAACATGTCACATTAACTCAAATTTGTATTGCAAACTTGTTATTTTGTGGTATGTATTGCAAACAAATGACTTAACTTTTTTAGGTATTTGGATTTGAAAGTTATGTGATGTTGGTTTTGCATCGACAGCTGGTGTAATTCTTAGACTGTTTCTCTGATGTCTCTCCCATACTCTGGGTCTATTTATAAGTGCATAAACGCTCCCCTTGACACTGACCTGCTCAGGATCACATTGCACCAGGACGTGGTCAGCAGAAATGCTGTCTGTATTTCTGTGGAAGCTGTTCATGAACATGTATGTTGGAAAAGATCACATGAGCACAGATTGGTTCTTTATAACATCTTGATGGACATTTGACTCCTGAGAGCTGATGTTAAACCTCTTCTTAGATATTGTGACATGTTTTAATACATCATAGTGCATTCAACAATTTATTTATATTACTAATTGATTTGTAATTGCTAATTAGTGCAATTGATGCAAATTCGACACGTGTAGCACAGCGTTGCTTGCTTTTACCAGAATTGGTTCAATAGCCTATTTAACTTTTATATTTATACAAGCTAGTTATTATTATAAGCAGTTTTATTTATTTATTTATTTTTTGCTTACACGCAGTGGAGCAAACACATTTATATATTCAAATCAGCTATGACCATTTTTTTTTCAAAGCATATCTAAGCAAGTATTTAAACTACATTACTAAGTGTTGGGTGGTAATTTGATCATAAAGGAACTCCAAAATAATGATATAATGGTTTAATTACTACCTTACAAATTATGGTTTACATTAAAATAGATTTTATGTTCATCTAAAAATGTACTTCCTGTAAAATTGTATTTTCCTGCAGCTGCTTTAATATTTGTATAGTGACACCTGCTGTTTAGGAAATGTACTGCATTTTATTGCCAAACTGATTATATTAATCTTTTTTTTTCTTACCACTGCAACCTTTTTACTATTGGCCTCAATGTGTCTTTAAGGCAGTTTATGTATTTATTTATTTTACAAAAATCAGCTTAATATACCAACCTTTTCCTTATATTGCAGTGAAGGAAGACAACAGTGGACAATCTGATGCTGTTTGATACCATCTTGGCGCAAATCCAACGATTCAACATGGTGGAAATCAAACACCTGCTTCTTTTTGCATTTACTATAAATCTGAAATGGTTGAAAATGACCTAAAAGAAACAAAATGCTGCCGGGCATGAAAAATTACTTTAACATTTGTTTTAATCTTACTGTACATTAAAAGCCTTTAGCTAACGTTCAAACAGACAAAAAAGTCAAAATGTAAGCTTTTCAATCAAAGTGTTTACTAACCAGAGGGTGAAACAGAATATTGTAATGCAAACCCAATATAACCAATTACAAGATGCAGTCACATTTTGTAGTAAATGTGTAATTACTCACACACAGGGCTCTTTTTGAAGCCTAGTTGCTGAACAAGACTTTTGAGACTCTTTTGAGAACACTAGTGGTGATCTCATTTTACACAGTACATTCTCATCATCAAGACCATGTTTGAGTGTTTACATGTCTAGGTAAGAGTGTCCACTCTCATATCTAGAAATAGACTCCATGCCACCATTACTTTTCACCTTGGTACAGTCTCATTATTTTATATGTGCTCCTGTACTAACCTGCAAGTTTCCCTTTTCTTTGCAGCGATATGTCCCGACTTTACAACACTTTCATTTTAACATTCTAGTTTTGTATGCCTTACAGTATGTGGCTATGTATGTGTGTGAACTCATGTTTGAGCAGGGAGCACTGATATTCACACTTATGAGCGTGCGTACATGAGTAACCGGCTGGCATGTTTGATATTTTTAGCTCCACTATCAAGTATCTCCTTGTCCCAGTTGGGAAACATCAATATCTGAATCGCTGGTGGGAAAAGCAACTGAAAGTGTGTCTATGTGTGCATGCCCTTGGCTGATTGTGAAGGTGATTTTTTCTTCCTTTTTTCTTCTTTATAAGAAGGCCAGTGAGGGAAGGGTTAATGCATTTGAGAATGAACCCATAGAGAACTGACAGAGGACACTGTTACCTCCATGAGAAAAAAAAAACGAGGAGATGAGTAAAGTATGTGTTGAGTATGGAGGGGTGAAGCAAATTGAGGAGCTACAGTGTAAAGGAAGTGTGTCGAGCCCATGAGGGTGACAGCAGAGCAGGGAATTACATCAGCGGCTGAGTAACTCAGTCACAGGAGCTGCTGATGTCGAACAATGTAGGTTCACGCTTACACTTCACATAAACAAACTAAATGAAGGTAAGATGACACGTGTGCAAACATTTAACAACATGATTGTCACGTTTAGATGCACACTACTAAATAACTGATTAAGGGTGGGTAGGATTGTACTGAGTAATATTATATTAGTATACATTTGTTCAAGTAGAAGTGAAAAGTAGTCATCACGAAAATTACTCTAGTGCAGCTAATGTAATTTGTTAAAATAGCTCAATTTGATGGATAGAAATATAAAGTTATCTGAAAAATTATGTGGTTTAAAAATAAAGAATAGGTAACAATAATTAACTAAACTATAAACAACTAAAGGTAGAAGAAACAAATTTACATTTCTTTTACTCTATTTTGTTGATTTCTCACATTAGTCAACCTGATGTTTTAAATCATTTAGATCGTTGTGTGCCTTGTTATGGTTTATTTATAAAGATATGTTTTTTGTTGTTTAGATAGTATAACTGAATTGCTTTTTAGGTTGACAAAAAAAATCAGACTTGGAATTAAAAGTGATGAAGCTTAAGAAAAAACAAAAAGAGATAAAACCCAAATGAGTTAAATACTCAATAATAAAAATAAGTGTGTGGAATAAAAGAAGGAACATTTTGACAAATAACTTAATTTTAAATACACATTATTTTGTGATGCAAAATTTAAACTTTAAGGACTGCAAAGAGAGGACAGACACGCTTTAGACATGTTTTGAGTTGGAGCAGGCGGTGGTAGACTAGGGGGTCTTAGCACACCTCTGTTGTCGCTTGGCTTCCCAGGGCTGGAGGCTAGGAGGGGGAGCTGGCTGTCATGTTGGGGTCTGGGCTGGTGGCATGCTTTGCTCAGCGTTGGCCTGTGGTGCCTGCTCATCAGCACCCCAGCAGAAAGGGTCGACCTCTAGGAACCGGTGATGGTTGTACCCCTTGTGCAGCAGCACCGGGACCAGAGTGAAAAGGGTGTGTATGGGGAGCGGGACTGCGTGTCTAGTGTTCATTTTTGTAGGTCTTAGGTTGTATGTGTATGTGTGAGCATGAGGGAGGGAGGGAGGGACTGTGTCTGTATATTACTGTATATGTCAGCTGGGGTCTTGGACTCCTCCCGTCTCCTGGGAGTTGTTGTGCTGCGACACATCTTCGCCTACCCTCCCCCTGCCACATTTGGTGTGGAGTATGCTGCCTTGGTCTGCATGAGGTATTTGCGGCTCCCAGGTCAGGGGATTTAAGATTTTTGGAGTCTGCCTGATCGATCCCGGTGGCTGCCTGGTGGGATCTGAGTCCCTGGGCACTGCTGGGTCCCTGGCGGGGCTGGTCGCCCCGGGGTCCCGGGTCGCTGGGTTCCGGGCTCAGCCGGTTTGGGCATGGGAGGCTGCGGGCAGGCCTGTGGGCTTGCCGCTGATATCTCCCGGGACTCTGCCGGCTGCTGGTTGTGACCCCCCGGGGCAATCCTCTGCGCCTTTCCAGAGGGTGCTGGGGCTTTTCTGGTTACAGTCTCCCTGGGGTCCCTGCACTCTGGGGCAGCTCCTGGATCTCTGGGACTTGGAGCTCCCTCCATCTCCTACACATCTTTGGGGGGCAGATCTGTGGCCCCTCATACTCTCTATTGAACGCTCCTATAGAGAAACCTTACATATACAAGCATGTGTGCACACACAGGTGCTCTCACAAGTATGGACTTGGGCATTTTCAACACGTCTTAAGGCTGTGGTTGGCACTAAATGCACTGTGATTTATTATTGTGTGATTGTTCAGTAAAACAATGTTGATTTTATATTTCCTCATCAGGTTGATGCAGTGATAGCTTGTTCTAGCTGTATTGTTGTGTGTCTCCTTCTTTTTTTTTTCTTTTTGGTTTTTCTCTTTTTTTGCAGGTCCAGAAGTAGGCACTTGTTCATCATTGATTGTTTATTTTTGTGGACCATCAGTTCAGCTCAGACTTCTAGGAGGGGCTCAGGTTAGAGAAGATGCTCCTCCATATCAAGAGGAACCAGCTGAGGTGGTTTATAGATCTGGTCAGAACACTCCTTAGACACCTTCTGGGTGATGAATCCCAGAACTAGCTAGATGAATTAGGTTGGCCTAGGAATTGAAGTTGGTGAAAATGGCAGGGGGGGGGCAACCTGTGCTTCTCTATTGTGGCTACTGCCCTCTTGACCAAGACCTAGACAGTGAGTGCAGAATTAGCCCCCACCCCCCATCCATTAAATAATGCTTCCTTCTAAGACTTTTACTAGAATAAGCTTCTCACTAATCATTGTATACTGTCCTCCAAAAGCCATAGCACCTGCTGCTAAATTTGTAAAACTTTTATAAAGTTTACATTCTCACTTAAAGTAAATAAAATAAAATAAAACATCCCTTTATTTTTTTACATATCTTTTGATTTGTTTTTTCATTTGAACTTGTTAAAGTTAAAGTCACATTAGTCATCACATACTGGTGAAGTTCATCTCCACATTTGACCCATCCCCATGGGTGCAGAGAGCTGCAGCTGTGGTCACACTCAGGATCTATTTGGTGGTTTAACCCCCCAATCCAACCCCGAGTGTCAAGCAGGGAGCATTGGGTCCCATTTCAAAGTCTTTGGTATGACCTGACTGGGATTTGAATGCCGATCTCCCAGTCCCAGTCTCACGACACATTATACAGTGACATAAACACAAAACAGTCTAATGCAGGGGTGCCCAATCCTGGTCCTGGAGGGTCAGTGTCCTGCATGTTTTAGTTTTAACTCTCTTTCAACACACCTGATTTCAATCAGCAGCTAATAACATGCTTCTGCAGAGCCTGATGAGCTGGTGCACAGGTGTTTCAACCATTGAGTCAAGTCTGTTGGAGCAGAAAAAACACAAAACCTGCTGGATACAGGCCCTCCTGGACCAGGATTGGGCACCCCTGGTCCAATGTCTCATTCAGTGCGTTTACATGCAGCCAGTAACCCTTTTAAAACCCGAATATTCACAATAACCCGGTTCCGCAGGTCCATGTAAACACCGCCAAAAACCCGGATATGCTCATAACCGGGTTTTTAAAAACCCGGTTACTACACCTGGGGTAACCCTTTTCTAACCCGAATGTTTGGTCGTGTAAACGAATATCGGGATATCTCCATCAAAGCGTGTGTTCTGCGCATGCTCTGTTCGCAAGGAATCTTGGTCTTTTGAGTAGCGAGACGTCTTGTATGCGCCAGAACACCGGAAGTAAACAACAAGTTAGGAACAAAATGGCGAGTCACGGCACAGCACCACACTTTTGGAGTGACGAAGAAACTAAAGCACAAACAAACGTGGTCGCTATCTCTTCCGAACTGGGAAACATGTTGTTGTTTTCACGGATCCCGGAACAAGAAGAACAGGAAATGAGGCATATTGCATCTGGACGTAGTCCACACGTCGTGACGCTACCCCAACGTCCACATTTAAATCGGGTTATGCAAGTTAGAGGTAACTATTTCTATTTATGCTCGTAAACGGGTTATTCTGATCAACTCAGAAACCCGAATACCGACCTTAACACGATCATAACCCGGATATTGGCTGCATGTAAACGTAGTCAATCATGTTGGAAGGAAGGTTACTTTAAATCAGATTTAATTCTTAGCCTGTCAGATTTTCTCCTTTCAAAAGAAAATGAAAGATGGACATAGTTTTTCTTTTTTTACAATCTAAGTTTGTGAGGTTGCCTAGTTTGCACCAAGCTAACTCTGCAGCTAACCCACATTTGTAATTTGACACTGGCAGGAAAAAATGCTCCAGAGTTGTAAAACCGAAGCCAGTAAACAGCAGTGACCGGAAGTTATTTATTGTAAGAAGCTACATTATTCTTTTGATTCACTCTAATATCATGTGAAGAAGGCTAGGGGCTAACGTTGATTTAACAATGCTAACAGTGATTTGGAAGCAAATAGTCGGCTCTAAAAATTTCTCAAGCTAATTTTTCAATTACCAGCCTGTGTGAAGTTAATAATGAGTCAGTCGTGGCATTTTACTTCCTTTAATGAGTCATTTAGAAGTAGACCAGCAAGCTAACAGCAAGACGGCAAACAACCACACTTTCTCTAATGCAGGATAAATATTACCATAGTAAGTGAAGAAAGTGCTCCCTACCGTAAAACACCCAATAGTGCTAACCAAAAATGGGGAATTGTGACATCAACAAGTTATCTCCATACTGTTTTTTCTTCAGTTCAGCAACTAAACCAGGTAATTTAAAAGAGCACAATGAATTGACCTTGTTCCATTTCTGAGCAGAACAAAATCACGATATGGAGTTGACTTGTTGATGCTACAATTCCCGTCTCTGGTGCCAACACCAGATATGACAATGCGTTCATCTACTTATCAACTTACTGTGTATGACTCATCTTTGTTTGTCATCTAGAATCTTCTGGTGATGATCCAAAACTCCATAAATCTATAAAACTCACCGAACAGCAGTGAGAAAGTCACTTTGTAATCAAATTTGACCACAGGATGTCAGTCTTACTTCATTTGTATGTATTGTACTTTTAGGTCATTTGAATAATGACGTTATCTATTCGTGTTCTTTCTGAAAGAGTTGTGCCACTGAGTATTTATTATGCTAAATGTGTTGGTTAAATATTACTTCAGAGTGAGAGCTTGCCCATCAACTGCTGAGATTTGCACCAGCTTCCCATCACTCTAAACAGAATTATATTGGTATGGAAAAGGTTGGGTAAGAAAGGCTGCAAAAGGTGGGCAATTTAAAAAGTAATGTGAACATGTTTCACTGACAGTTGATTTTTTTAAAGCAAACTCAAAGTGCTGACCCTGTTTTCTACCATCCAGAACTTTTATTTGCATAAATTCCAATTAGGCTGTAAAGGGAAATTGAAAAAGAAATTATTTGATATGTCAAAGAGCTAATTAAAGAGGCATTGAGCAACTTTGTATTAACGTGCTTGAGAATTTGACCAGCTCTTATCACAGCTGTTCAGTTAATCACTTCTAAGTAATTTCACTCTGGACCTTTCCTAACCAAACAAAACATGTTTTTAAATGTTCTCTTCTTCTGTTATTTTCTTTGTCGCCTCCCTATACATGATTTGAATTCCTAAGCCCTCTGTTATTTCAGGTTCAAAGCATTGTGATGATAGCATTTCAAGGTGTGTAGAGGCCAAAACATGACATTTATTTATTTTTACATGAATATTATGAAATTTATGTCCCAGACCCCACATTTCTAGGGGATTTTTCTGATACTGTCCAAAATGTGTATGTCTGTGTGAATTAGAAGTAACGTCCCATGTGAGCTGTGTATCTCTGATCTCCATTCTTTATTTATGAGTACGTTAAATAAACTGCAGCTTCCTCAGTTAGTATTACAGTTATGTTATTTCAATCTTTTACTTTTTATGGTGCAAAACTTTAATATTTTCTTTATGTTTCAGAAAAATTAAAATTTCTCAACTTTCTGAGCTGGAACATGGTGGCTATTACTGGCCACTACAACAAAATCATGGAGGGAATGGACCAAGACTTGGATCATCGCTGCACTGCTACGTCACTACCAGTAATGCATACTCTGTCAGCCGTGTGTGGATATCAATCAATAGTTATTTTCTTAATTTAATTGTTTCCCTTTTGTAACTCAGTTTTGAAAACTGAAATGCGTTTTTCAACTATGTCCACTGAAAACACTTAATGAGTCAGCTGTCACATCAAGTAGCCAGGGTCTAAATTCAGATCAGTCAAAAGTTCTGTATTTTTGACCCCATTGTCCTTTGATTTTAAACAAGCAGACATCCCCAGCTGCATACTTTAGTCAGTCGGTGAGGACACGAAGCTTTGGCGTGAATGCTGAAGTGGAGGCGGTAGGACAGTTCATGTTAGAAAGCCGTGCTTTTCCTGTATCGACTTTCAGCCCCCCCCCCCCCCCCCCCACACACACACACACCTACATTAACAAATATATGGGAGGCAAACAGATGAGTTTTGACAAAGGAAAATTAGACTCTCTTAACCTTGCAATAAGTTGGCTTTAACATATTTTACATATGAACAGAGAAACAATGGTTTTCTGTTGTGTAGGAACGACATGTCATCCTAAGGTACAGAAAGGAGTATAACTCACCAAGCAGCAACACAACTGCCAGTCCAGCATGGAGCAGATCCCCTGATCTCAGCCGCCCAGAGACACTTGAACCGGTGCTGTCCATTGACGCCATGACACGACACCCCCTGTCTACCTGTTTGTCTGTGATTCTGTCTGTTCCTACGTATGAACACAATGTGCCCACTTGTCAAATTGTCCGTCAGTGACAGGTTGTGTGTTTGACTTATGTGCCTTTGGAAGAGGTGGGACACTGAGCTGTGCAGCGGTAGGGAGTCTGAAGTCCTGATCTTGTCCCTCCCTCTTCTGTCCTCCCCTGCACTCTGTCCCAGGAATGAGCAGAGGCAGGAAGTGAACAAATCTCTTCTCAGTCCAGTTGTCCTCCTGCTCCGACCTCCAGCAGCCCAGAAAAGCAAAAGAAAAGACAAAACAGATCAATGCAGTAGTTGAACAACGAGACACTCCTCCCTTTGCCCGGCTCCGTTCCTGTCCTTTGCAGCTGCTTGGGAAGATGACTTATCCAGTGAAGCTGAGTGTGAGGGAAAAGGCAGAAAGGAGAAGCGAGGCAGTGCGGTAGAGGCAGTGTGGCGATGTGGTGTCAAGCAGCTTCACTGCTCCAGCAGCAGTAACAGCCAGAGAAGCAGGCTGGCCAGCAAACCTCACTGAGGGAGACATAGACTCCAGGGGAAGCGAGAGAGGAGGGAGGAGAAAACACTGGAGGCACAGGGGGATGCTGGAGCAGAGCCAGCAGCCAGGCGGAAAAGCAGAAAGTGTGTGTCTCCCGAGCCGGCACCGGGAGAAATGAGTGTGTGTGCGAGAGAGAGAGAAAACTGCTGCAGAGGTGGAGGTGAGGAGGGAGCCGGCAGGAGAAGGAGGGGACACGATGATGGGGTGTGTGTGCGTGTGATGTGGGGGGGTATTGGGGGGTGACATCTGCTGCCACTCTGACGCACAAACAAATGCATGCAGAAAAGCTGAATCAGCCTTCCTTAAGATAATCTCTGATTAGGATGTGACCTGGGTGCTTTACATCACATGCCTGTGTCTACTGGAACCCATTACTTACGTCCCCACTTTAACACCGCTTCCACGTCAATTCCTCTGTGGTTCTGCTGGTTCTTGTAGTAATTGGACAAATAATCAGAATGCTGAAGGCTTGACAGAAAGCGTGACTTGATTAAGACCATTCACTTTAAATGGGTATGGACAGCTCTTCTTCGACAAAATACCCATTTTTGACCTGTTCATCTTGACTCCTTTGACTCCAAAGAAGATTTGACATTCGTTAAGTCTTAATTATTGTACAGTTAGATAATAGAACTGGCTCAGTGCTAATGGCCTCCTTGTTTTTTCCAGAAACTTTTCGTGTTATCAGAAATAGTCTTCCTCGCTTGCGAAAAACTTCTGATGCTTTTTTACTTGCAGCCATGGACAAGCTGACATCGACCCCTTCAATTCCTTCTATTAAGTAATGTTTCATCTGTAGTTTTAGTAATCAGTTACTTCCTAAGTAGGCACCTGTGGAAAACAAGATGAAACTGAAGAATAACTTATGAACCTTCAAAGACTTTCCACATGCTGAATATGTGTTTGCAAACATTGCTTTTGTGTGTCATTATACCGCTACACTTCCCTGGGTCCTCCATTCATTACACATTTACATATTTTGCAACACAACACCACTGTGAGAGTTTCTCTGCTCAATAATATCAGGGAAGGAGAAACAGCCGGCTGCTATAACTTTAACATTAGGACAAATTGCCAGAGTCCCAAATAGTAAAACACCATTTGAAGTCACGGACAACAAAAGATGTTTGGACCTAGAACATGGCAACTGATGTTTAACACCATTTCGTTTCATCCAGCATCGCGGGTTTCCGGTTCCGGCAGAATCAGAATCAGAAGGCACTGATTTCTTGCCATATGTGCGAGAATCACAACATTAGGAAATTTCTGCGATAACTGGTGCAAGAAAAAATAAATGATTTGCAAAGTTAGACTTAGGAAATAAACACAATAAAATGATAATACATAGGGAGACAATGATTATAGAAGCAGCTACTAAACACAAGTCAGTGTAGGTACTGGTCAGAAAGGGTAAATTCAGGTGCAAACACAACTCAGGGTCGTGTAACTGGAACAAAGCAGCTGAAATGGGCAGTCATTCATGAGTCTGAACACAGAGGGGAAGAAATTGTTCTTGTGGCGAGAGGTTCTGGTCCGAATGGATCTGAGTCTCCTGCTAGATGAGGGCGAGTAAAAAATACTGTGTCCAGGGTGACATGGGTCACATGTGATCCAACCTGCATGTCTCAATGTCCTGGAGGTGTACAGGTCCTGTATAGGGGGCAGTTTTCAGCCAAAGACCTTCTCAGCAGAGTGTAGTGTTAATGAACTAACTATCTAGGAATTAAAGGCTGTTGCTATCAGCTTATGCTTTAATTCCCAAGAAGATCAAACAAATTAACAAATGAAATTTACATATATATATATATATATATATATATATATATATATATATATATATATATATATATATATATATATGTGTATATATATATATATATTCATATACCAACTTGCTTGGTCAAAATCAAATCACTTTTATTGTCACTTCACATGTGCAGGTACACTGGTACAGTACATGCGAGTGAAATTCTTGTGTGCGAGTTTCACAGCAACAGTTGTGCAAAATACAATAACGTAAAAACAAGCAAAATATAAAAATGGCTAATCTAAGTAATGATATTTATAGTATGCAAGGTATATACATGTCTATGGTCTATGTTAATCAAAAGATTATATTTATTTTTTTAAAGATTTAATTTAATAGCAAAAGTTATTTGTTAATTCAGAAGATCTAAAGATCTTTGCTTGTTCAGTGATCAATATACACCCACTCCGCGTTTATTTCAAGTCAAGTTTAAAAAGGTTAAGAAATTTATTACTAAACTATTTAAACATGACAATTTAAAACACAATTTATAAAACACAATTTATAAAAGACGATTTGTAAAAGCGTTGGTATTAAAAAGACCTTGGTATTAAATACAACCCTGTGTTTGGATGAATCTAAGGTGAAGTGTGTTTTGTTTGCGTGTGAAGCAATGTCTCAGAACGTGTTTCTTTAAGAGAGGACGCATTCTGGGTGGAGAAAGAATTTGGTTTTGTCAATAAGCTAAGTTGTTCTCTTAAAGAGGATTGAGACAAAATCTGTGTTCTACCTCACCGTCAGGCGACCCTCGTCGTGGATCCGGAGGTCAGGGGAGGATGTTGAACAGCCTCAGGGTACTGGGTCCGGTAGGGAAGACCGATGGTACCAACTTCTCTGGTCCTAGAGAAGCCGCAGGCACACATGTGGAATTGGTTTGCGTCTGCAGATTCTTAGTAGCATCAGCTTGTTCTGCAGGTGTCGTTTTGTTGTGTCGGAGCAATTCTGCCAGCGTGACAGAAATCACTTGTTTGGTTAAAGCGCGTTGGGTGGCCGTCCCAACTTTCTCTAGAACTCACTCGCGAATGACGAGAGTTCTGTTTTAAGAGATGGCTATCATCATTTCTAATGAATCAGGTTTTGACACGTAGAAGGAAGATTTAACAAACCCTCAGAAACACGTCTCCTGAAGATAGAAAGTTCTGGTGTGTATGGGAAAAGTCATGTGAGTGCAAGTTACCTTTAACTTAGTTCGTGTTTATTTGTGTGTGTTTATTCGCTTAGCAGACGCTTTTATCCAAAACGACTTACAATTTATAACCTACAGTATAGGGCATGTTACTGTGACCTGTGTGAGCTAAGTGCACATGATTCTTGTCATAGTTAAACATTACTGATTATCATAAATAATTATTAAACAAAGAATAATAATTCATTTCAGTAATTAAACACAGTCATAATGAACCTTGATGATTAGCAGTAAAGAGAGTTTATTTAAATGATTATTTTAAGTCTTGAAATGTCCTCTTCTCGTTAGATGGAATAGCAGTCAGATAAGCAGACAGCTGCATAGATTAAAGGAGTAGTAGCAGACTTTAAGTCTCCTGTGAAGGACTATATTGCAGATTGGAGTCGTAGCCAGGGCAAGGTGGCCCAGGCTGTGTATCTGACCTGTGAGTCTTAAAACCAGGCCATTACGTGACGTTACAAGAGTGTACAACATGCTGCAGCCTTTTCATGTCCCTGATGGTGGCTCTGGCATACCACACAGTGATTGAAGAGGTGAGGATGGATTTAATGATTGCGGTGTAGAACTGCCTTATCGACTGAACTGATAGGTTGAATTTCTTCAGCTGCCTCAGGAAGTACATCCTCTGCTGCGCCGTTTTTTATGATGGAGGTGATGGTGGGCTCCCACTTGAGGTCCTGGGTGACAGTAGTTCCTGAAGCGACATGAGCCCACCATTATGATGGGAGTTATGGGGGGTGGGGGGTGGGGGGTGTGCTTCCTAAAGCGCCCAACAACCTCCGCTGTCTTCCGTACATTTAGCACCAGGTGGCTGTGGCTGCACCAGAACACCAAAGCAGAGCTGAAGTCCATGAAGAAACATCTCAGGGAAGATACCCGAGGGGAGGGATGAGTGTTGTGTGACCATATTTGTGTTCAAAGCCAAGCTTGTTTGCAGATTTGAAAATAAAAAAAGCCTTTAGTACAATAAATAAACTTGTATCAGTTCTTTATTCCATTGAAAACGGATCAGTATTGCTTCCTCCTGACACCAATTGTTTATGAATAATCCCTTGTACCTCCTTTAAGACCATTCTTTTCTCTCAGTTACATCACTTTTAAAGTTTTTAAACTACTGAATTGTTTTCTTTTGTCTAACTTTTAGCAAATTTCTCCACATTTGATTCAATACATTGTTGATTATGTTGTAAAAGTCAACAGAAGAGTATTCATATAGAGCAAACATGTAAGGCTGACTGGGATAAACTCCTTTCAGAAAGTGATCAGACTTTAGATACCTTACAACTCGCCTTCAAGGAATGCAAAGACAGTAGTATGTCCTTCACACTACATGAAAACATGCAGCCATCAGACATTAGACGGCCCCTGCTCACCTTTCATTAATCTCAGCTCAGCTCAGCCATCAACTCAATCCAGAGAGAGTGATGGATCACCAAAGTGTTCAACTTAAATGTGCCACCTGACCCCATTCTCAGGATTCGTGACCTTCCTCGTTGCCATCAGTCTTCTCCAACATATGGGATCCATCCAAGGTTCTTTCCTGTGTCGAAAGTACAACTTCCCAAGTTCTTAGTGATGCAGAGACAAAGAAGGTTGTTAATGCTTGGGTACCAAGCTAAACTTTGATACGATTCTATCTACTATAGTTGTTGCCAAATGTTCTGCATTGTTCAGCATGATCTACACCTAGACCTTGTATGGCTCCATAGGATAGGTTTATACATAATTTATATAAGGTTTAAGTCTGTGGTTATATTGGGCCAATGCGGCATGATTTTGCAGCAGTTTTATGAATTAAAAAATGAAGTTAAAAGTATTGCAGTATATTCTTATTGTTCATATGATTGAAGACTTAATAAAAGTAAAGATTCTGTGTGATCCAATGCTTCTTTTAGATCAACATCCATTCCTTGTATCTATACTAACATGATTCATATGAAAGTATTGAGATTGCCATTTGATTATATGTATCATTTTGTGTAAACACACACCTGAATGCTCCAGACCAGCAAACTCATAAAATATATGTTTTCATAGAATCTAGGGTGAATGGATCTTGGTTCAAGATGATAAACAATGAATTGCCTGTATTTTTATAGTGCCTTATAGAGTCCTGGAACCCCTACAGGTGCTTTACAATACAAAGGCCCTCACCCATGCATGCACACAGTCATACACTGACAGTGATAAAACACACTAGCCATAGCTGCCCTGGGGCACACTGACAGTAGCAAAGCAGCCACACAATCAGTACCACTGTTTCCTCCAACCACCACCAGCAGACAAGGTGGGAGAAGTGTCTTACCCAAGGACACCATGACAGTGACAGTCTGAGTGGGGCACCAACCTGCTGAAACCCTCAGGTTACAGGGCAGGCCATAACTCCCCTGCCACCATCATTTAATACACTGAATTAGGGATAACATACTAAGGTTTGGACTAGGCATGCAACTCAATTAAAAATGTATCAAAATAATCAGAGACTTTGGAATTAATCTTGAATAATTGCATTTTAATTGTTTAAGACGATTAGACCCCAAACATTTTTTATTTTATTTTTACTAAAAATAGTGTTATTGAGGCACATATGACATGCTCACACTTTAAAGAGCAAGTAACATCTAAATTAACTTTTTTTGCTGATGAACTGTAAAAATGAGTGTCTAATAGTGTTTTAAATGTGTGTATTCATTATTTTAGCATTTTAGTGCATTTTCTTTAAAAATTAAAAATTCTGCCTAAATACCACAGTACAGTGCCACCTTCAGCTTAAAACATAGAATTTGAGTCATTTTGAATACATTTTAGCCAATGGCTAAAGAGTAAGATACTACGTAACCAGTAGAGTACTACGTAGCAGCTCTGTGTCAAAGTTATAAAAGCATCGAGAGTCTCGGCCACGCCTTGTGGCGAGTTGGGAGTTGGATTTGCAAGTGAGTGTAGGAGGTTAGCGGTAGTTCAGCATTAGCATATAGCATTAGCATATCCTAGTCTTTATCATAGCTTTTAGTGTTATACATACTTATTTAGTGTTAGTTTGGCTGTTAGATATTGTAGTTTAGTTAGTGTTTGGCTGTTAGTGTAATTAGGAAAGTAGTTCAGGTTTAGTGCTCCATATCATGTTAGTATGGTGAGAAGGTGTAGTGTAGTATGGTTGCGGTGGCTCTGTGGGGTTGCACTCCTTTCCGCTGGACTGAGAAATTAGGCGCCAGTGGTTGCGCGCAATGGGTGTCTGGAAAACAGTCAGCTACCGCCTAGTGCTGTAGTTTGCAACCAGCATTTTACCCGCGATTCTGCACGTCTCCGTTTGAAGAGGGAGGCTGTGCCCACCGTGGCTCTTCCGCAATTTAGATGCAGCCCACCGACTCTGCTCCCCCACCAAATGCAAAGTTTGAGAGACGTGGTTCACTCTATTTAGCTAATATCAGCCTGCACTGCCTTTGGGCAGATTTGTCAAGTTCACAAAATGTAGAACGGGATGTAAGGTTAGAATCAGCGACGAATCGGAACATATCTCGAAGCCCTGGCCGATAAAACGGTCCACATGGCTTGGAGAAAATTCGGGCTGTTTTTGTGTCAGTCGGTAATTCTGCCACAGTGACTAACTAACGAAGCACTAGTTGACAGACAGCATTACAGCGTGAAATCCAGCTTGTGACCCGGTTCCGTGAGGAATTCTGTTCAGGAGGTCGCATTTCAGGCTCTCCACATCATATGTGACTGACTTTTACGTTAGAATAACGATCACACACTAGGAATGTTATAAAGCGCCTATATGATTCTTTTGTATATTATCTGACTTTATAAACTCCAACAACACAGTGCTTCTATTTTTTTTCCAGGTTAAATCTACCCAAGACACTGGCTGTGAGAATGTACTTGTCCAGGCTGACGTGAAGCCTTAACGGCGTAGCAAAGGTGAATTATTTTTAATAATCTTCTATGTAAACATTTTATTTTATTTTTATTTTTTATTTTTTATTTTTTTTTTTTTTTTTTAACGTGTCCTGTCTGGCTGTGAAGCAAGCAGAATTGATGTCTGAATGCTGGTAACAAGCCTTACAGTTTTACTCTCAGGTGGAGCATCAGAGCATCTGCTTTTAATGTCTCAGGTGGAGCATCAAAGAGTCTGCTTTTAATGTCGCACCTGATATTTAAAACTTTATTGTTATTGTTTTTGAATGCTTTGTAATTTCGACCAGACACGGAGACAGAGGTGAAAGAGAAAGGAAAAGAGAAAAGGTGGGGAGAGAGGGGGTTAGGTGGGGGGGGGGATTCAACAAAAATAAACAATAATGAACAAGAGTCTGCTTCTAGACCTGCAAAATGAGACGAGAAAAAAGCAAAACATAACAAAAAAATGGGACACAACACCAATATAACAAAATCAAGCTATCACTGCGTCAACTTGATGAAGAAATATATAATCAATCATTGTTTAACTAAACAGTCACACGATAATATACCACAGTGCATTGAGTGCCCACCATAGTCTTAAGACATGTGTTGAACGTGCCCAAGCCCATACTTATGAGAGCACCATGTGAGCACCTGTGTGTGTACACGCGCTTGTTTATGTAAGGTTTATCTATAGGAGCGTCCAATAGAGAGTGTGAGGGACCACAGATCTGCCCCCCAAAGACGCGTAGGAGACGGGGGGGAGCTCCAAGTCCCAGAGATCCAGGCGCTGCCCCAGAACACAGGAACCCTAAGGAGCCCGCAACCAGAAAGGCCCCCGCCCCCCTCGAGAGGCACAGAGGATCGCCCCGGGGGGCCACAACCAGCAGCCGGCAGAGCCCCGGGAGATATCAGCGGCAAGTCCTCAGGCCTGCCCGCAGCCTCCCACCCCCTAGCCGGCCGAGTCCGGGACCCAGCGACCCGGGACCCAGGGGCGACCACCCCCGCCGGGGACCCAGCAGAGCCCAGGGACCCAGACCCCCCCAGGCCGCCACCGGGATTGATCAGGCAGATGCCAAAAATCTTAAACTCCCTGACCCGGGAGCCACGAACACTCAGGCAGACCAAGGCATCACACCCCCACCAGGTGTGACAGGGGGGAGGGGAGACGAAGATCTATATCATCAAAGGAGGTCCCAGGAGAAGGGAGGAGTCAAAGGCCCCACCTGACATATACAGTCATACACAAACACAGTCACACACTCCCTCCCTCATGCTCACACATGCACATACAACCAAAGACTTACAAAAATACACGCCGGACACCCATTCATGCTCCCCATACACACCCTATTCACTCTGGTCCCGGTAATGCTGCACATGGGGTACAACCACCACCGGTTACCAGAGTTTGACCCTTTCTGCTGGGGTGCTGATGAGCAGGCTCCCCCGCCCACCGCCGAGCACAGCAACCCACCACCCCAGACCCCAACCAGACGGCCAGATCTCCCTCCTAGTCTCCAGCCCCAGGCAGCCAAGCAACAACAGAGGTGTGCTAAGACCCCCTGGTCTCCCTCCACCTGCTCCAACATAGTGTTGTGTGTTAATGAGGTGTATTCTATTGCTGTGGTGAGCGGGCAGTGCGGGCATTTTCTGGCCTATGCCAGCTGATGCCACTGCACCACCCTACTTGCACCCACAGCCCTTGGTGTCTAAATGCAGTTTAAAATTCGAAGTGGGCACCGGCACTCGGGAGGAGGCTGAGAACTCCCCCTGCCAAGTGCCGTTGAATGTGCTCACTCCCAAGGCCCTAAGTGTATGTTTGCGTGGAATGTCGTCGGTGGAAGTGCATAAGGTGCAAATAAAATTGGGGGGCAGGAAGCCACAGGAATGCGGAAATGGGGTCCATACCCGCACTCCTCGACTTGTCCACCCCCCAAGGTCCTATGTGCATGTTTGTGTGATGATGTGAGGGAGCAGGAGGAGAGAAATAAACGGGGATGGGGAGGAATGGCTGGTAGGGCTTAGCCCTCCAGGGAGCCAGCTCCCCCACTGACCCCAATAGGCACCTCCGTTGTCATACCGCCGCCCAGGGCATGGAGACCCCAGCCCATCCTGCCAGGGCCCAAAGCAGCAGCATCACAGAGCCCCACAGAGCCCGAGGGAGCCGACCCAGCCCCACCCCAGCAGAATATCTATGCCCATCCCTGCATTTGCACAACTTCCAGAATATATAAGACATAAGACATCCAGGTAAGGTTGGGTCCTCCCCCTCCTGGACCTCCCCCTCCCCTGTGATGGGACAACAGAGGAGCCAGGGCCTGCCCTACGCCCCCGAACCCGGGCCAGGTACTTCTGCGTATTCCTGCCTTCTTCCCGGCAGCGTACATGTAGGGACCCGACCCCCAAGGCCCAGCCCAGATCCCCACACGGGGCCGGCCACCCCAACACCCCGAGCCCCCAGGCCCCCACCCAGACCCACCCAGGGGCAATGCAGCCGCCAGGCAGTAACCCATGGCCGCCGCCAAGACCTCCAAGGGGCCCCACTCACAACCGCCAGCAGTACACCCCCCGAGGCAACCCAAGCACCTCCAGAGGGGGGGAACAGCCCCCCAGTGCCAGACATCCCCAGTGAACCCATCCCCAGGGAACATCCAGATACTCCAAACTCAGACCCTCCACCCCCCCACCCACATCATCCCGCAGGACATCATCAACGGCCCCCCATCACCGCTATGTGATGGAACCGATCAAAGGAGCCCAGAGAGATTTATTTGAAGTGGAAGCAGAGGCTAAATCAAGTGCAATATGATCTAACAAAAGATTTCTATACTGGTTAATGCAGAGATTTTCTCTATTTTTCCAATTCAAGAGGATAGTTTTCTTAGCGATGCATATGGCAGTCAGAACCACGTGAACCAAAGATTTTTCAATCGGGACATCATCCAGGTTTCCCAGTAAACAAAGAGAGGGGGTGATTGGGATATGACATTTCAGAGACTTTGACAGGTCTTCACATACTCTACCCCAAAATTCCTGGACAGGTGGACAGGACCACAGTGCATGAACGTAATTGTCAGGAATGTTGTTTGTGCAGTGTGTACAGATGTCAGACGACACAAACCCCATCTTGAACATCCGATGACCTGTATAGTGTACTCTGTGTAGAACTTTGTACTGAATTAATTGTAAATTGGGGTGTCTGATCATTTTAAAAGTTTTTAAACAAGTTTGGGACCAGAAGTTCTGGTCAAAGCTGACTGATAGATCCACCTCCCATTTTTCAATAGGGATTGCTATTCTATCGTCTATTTTGGACAGTGTCTTATATACTTTAGACAGTAGTTTAGGGGGTTTGAGATTGCAGAAGTCTAAAACCCTTGGCGGGGTTTGTAATTCTATTTTATTGAGCTTAAATTTTTGTTTGACTACAGATTTGATTTGGTGGTATTCTAAAAAGCTATTCTTTTCTATTCCAAATTGGGAGACTATTCTATTAAATGGGATGAAGTCCAATCCTTCATATATGTTTTCCAGGTATAGGATTCCTTTATTTTTCCAGTCCAGAAGGTTCATCATTTTATTATTTTGCAAAATATCAGGATTATTCCAGATAGGTGTGCGTCTGCATGGTACTAGTGAAGACTCTGTCATTTTAAGATACTCCCACCATGCTGTCAGAGAAGTGCTGATACTAATACTTTTGAAGCCTTCATGTTTTCTTACGCTTGAGCTAATAAATGGTAAGTCTGAAAGCTCTATCGTATTGCAAATTGTCTGTTCTATGTCTAACCAGGACTCATCTAGTGGGTTATCTTGCAACCATCTTGGTATATATTGCAGCCTGTTGGCTAAAAAATAATAATAAAAGTTGGGTAGATCCAGTCCTCCTCTGTCTTTGCTCTTCTGAAGCGTTTTTAAGCTAATTCGTGGAGGTTTATCCTGCCAGAGGAATTTGGTAATTGAGGAGTCCAGAGATCTAAACCAGTCAGCTGGTGGTTTGTTTGGGATCATTGAAAATAAGTAATTTATTCTGGGTAAGACCATCATTTTAATTGTAGCAACTCTTCCCATCAGTGATATTGGTAAGGATTTCCATCTAGCAAGATCATCCTCCACTTTCTTTAAAAGTGGGATGTAGTTTAATTTGGTTAGATCTGCTAACTTGGGAGAGACATTAATTCCCAGGTATGTGATATTACCTGACTCCAGTTGAGTATTAAGTAAATTGACAAAAGAGAAATTAATTGGTAGAACTGTTGATTTTAACCAGTTTATAGAGTAATCTGAAACTTTTGAAAAAGAGTTTATCAGTTCTATTGAATGAGACAGAGACGATTGAGAATTCTGGAGGAAGAGTAAAACATCATCTGCATAAAGACTGATCTTATGTTCTATTTTATTACACTTTATCCCTTTAATACCTGTTGTTTGCCTAATTGCTGCTGCTAGTGGCTCGATAAAGATAGCAAACAGTGAGGGGGAGAGTGGGCATCCCTGCCTGGTCCCCCTCTGAAGACAGAAGCTAGCTGATATTTGGTCGTTCGTCCTAACACGTGCAATTGGCGAACTGTATAATGTTTGTAGCCAGTTTATGAAGAAGTTCCCAAAACCAAATTTATGTAAAGTTGCAAATAAGAACTTCCAGTTAACTCTATCAAAAGCCTTTTCTGCATCTAGAGATAATATACTAGTTTCTATGTTTCTACTGTAAGAGAAATCTATCAAATTAAGTAATCTACGCGAATTAGTGGACGACTGTCTACCCTTTATGAAACCAGTTTGGTCAGGGTGTATTAAGAAGGGGGTTACCTTCTCTAATCTTTTTGCCAGGGCTTTACAAATTATTTTGAGATCAACATTAATAAGAGAAATTGGGCGATAGCTGGTTGGAAATGCTGGGTCTTTGCCTGGTTTTAACAAGAGACTAATATTGGCTGAGTTCATGTTTGGCTGTAATCTGCCGCTCTCTTCGATTTCCCTCACCATTCTGAAAAATGTTGGAGCCAAAATGGTCCAGAATTCTTTGTAGAACTATGCTGGGAACCCGTCTGGACCTGGAGCTTTCCCATTAGTCATGGATTTAAGGGCTTCCTGGAGCTCTGCTGATGTTAGTGGCGAGTCCAGGACTGCAACTTGGCTGTCTGTTAATTTAGGAAGTGTTATCCTATCAAGGAACTCATCGATCTCGTCATCTGATGGGTTTATCTGTGGTGAGTACAAAGTTTGGTAAAAGTCTCTGAAAGTGTTGTTTATTCTTTCAGGGTCATAAACTATATTCCCAGTTGAGTCTTTAACAGCAGATATGGTAGTTTTCTCTTTATTAATTTTTAATTGGCTGGCCAGAAATTTACCGGATTTATTACTATGTTCAAAGTTTTCTATTCGTAGTCTTTGTGCTAAAAATTGTGTTTTTTTGTCAATAATTCCATGAAGTTCTAATTTAGCTTTACGTAATTTGCTCAGTAACTCTTCTTCTGTGGATGTCTCTAAAGACTTAATGATTTCTTCTAACTCCTGGATACGTTTATTTTCTGTTTTTTTCTTATGTGATGAGAAAGAGATTATTTTACCTCTCATCACTGCCTTTCCTGCCTCCCAGAGAATAGATGCTGATGTTCCAGGCAGGTCATTATGTTCTAAATATAAAGCCCACTCCTTTTTAAAAAATTCTATAAAACCTTCATCTTTAAGCAGTGATGTATTAAACCTCCAGTTTTTGCTTGGTGGGATTGCTTTCTTGTTTACTAGAGTTAAAGAAACCGGAGCATGGTCGCTGACAACAATAGGGTGTATCTCAGTGTCTGAAATGTCAGCCAGCAATGAGCTGCTGACTAGAAAATAATCCAAACGTGAGTGAGAGTGATGGACGTGTGAGAAAAAAGTATACTCTCTACGGTTAGGATGAAGAGATCGCCATGCATCACAAAGCCCATAATCACTCATGTACTGTTTAACTATATAAGTGGATTGCCAATTGCGCCGAGTCCCAGCTGTACTAAGCCTGTCTAAGGAATGCATCCAAAAATTAAAATCACCTCCAAGTATAAGTGGACAGTCCAAGTGTTCGGAGAGTACAGAGAAAAAATTATGAAAGAATGGAGGGTCATCAATATATGGACAGTATATGCTCACAATACATAAGCGTTGGTTCTGTATAGTTATTTTTAACATTATAAATCTACCTTCTGGATCAGAAACTGTGTCCAGTACTGTGAAATTGATGTTTTTGTGTATTAAAATAGCTACCCCTCTTTGCCTAGAGTTATAGCAGGCAGAGAACATGCTAGGAAACTCAGGTGTTTTAAGTTCATCTGCCGATGTGGCAGATCTATGAGTCTCCTGTAATAATATTACGTCTGCTTGCATTCTTTTTAACTGATCAAAAATCTTTAATCTTTTATCTCTTGAGCCAGTTCCATGTACGTTCCATGAGACAAATCTTAGTGCACCCATAGATGTGTGTGTGAGTAGCTAAAATATGACGCCTTCATGTGAATAAGATGGAATAAGTATCTAAATGTATAAAATAGTATGTTAATAAATAACAGAAAAGTAAATAATAATAAGGATTCAACAGTGTTTGTGGTTGTATTATTTGACGCATAAATTATGATATTGTGTTGTGACTTAAATATATCCATGTGTGTGTGTGTGTGTGTGTGTGTGTGTGTGTGTGTGTGTGTGTGTGTGTGTGTGCGTGTTCCTGTGTGTGTGTGTGTGGGTCTGTGTGTGCATGTGTGTGTCTGTGTGTGTGCGTGCGTGTGCGTGTGTGTGTGTGTGTGGAGTCTGACGCAGTGTTGGAAAGTTGTGTGGTTGTGCCATACAGGTGTAAAGAAGCAGATAAAAAGAGGAAAGGAAAATACAGAAACAGGTTAAAAAAGAAGAAAGAACTAAAAAGAAAAGGTGATGGGGTGTGAGGTGATGATGAACAGGTGAACTCATCATCTAAAACACGGATCTAGCAGCTGTTTATTACTGACGTGCTCAAACCCAGTGAATCTGATAAGAAAAATAAAGGTCTGACCTGATGTTGGGCTAATACAGCCAGTCTGTCACTCCTCGCTCCTTGTAAAGTTTATTATCCACATAAAGCTTATCCACTGAGATGACAGCTCTCTTCCCATCTTGGATAAACTTTTTACGCAGCGGAAAGAGAACTCTGCGCCGATCCAGGATTTCCTTAGGAAACTGGTCATTAACGCTGAAGTCTTTGCCTTTGAGCTCTCTTCCGTGACTTTTAACCAGATCCTTCTGCTTAAAATGTTCAAATTTAGCCACGATGGGACGAGGTCGTCTGCTGTCCCCTCTTTTAGCTCCAAGGCGATGTACTCGGTCGAAGGTGATGTTTTTTACCGTTTCTTCGGGTATCTTCATTTGGGTCTGGAGAAAGTGTTTAACAGTGCGTTCGCAGTCCTCGGCCCCTCCCACCTCCTCCGACAGACCTGCAAACACCAAATTATCCCTCATGCTACGGGCCTGAAGGTCCAAAACCGTCTCCTTCAGAGTTTTGTTGTCCTGGGTGATCCGCGTCATTCCCTCCTCCAGGGAAGAAACGGACTCCCGCAGAGACGCGTTCTCAGCAGCGAGCCGCTCCACCTGCTCCTGGCTGAATTCCAGGGACTGGCGGAGGTTCTGAAACTCCTGGTGCAGAACCTCAAGCAGATGAAGACGCCCCTCAAATCCCAGAAGCCGTTTATCTATGGATTCTAATAATTCCAATATGTCCTTCCGGGGAGATGAGGCCTCAGGCGAGTCCTGAGGGCGGCTCCGCTTCGTCCCAGGTGTTTCAGGTTCACCTGCTGATTTCTTCGGACCCATAACAAATAACTCGAAAACTCCGTCAATAAAGTTATGTAAACTTTCTAAATTTTCTTCACTTACCTCCAGATTGAGCGAGTTATACTTACCAGATTATTTTTTTGCGTTGTCAGTTTTTAAATTAGGCAAAAATGCATCTGAATTGTTTGTGAATGTTTGCTAACGAGCTGCCATCAGCTTCAAACGCTGCTGTGTCCGGTAATCGGCCGTCAGCGCATAAACATTTTATTATTACCTTCTACTTTTAATTTGTTTTACAGATTATTGTTACACGTGATTTTATGCTCTTTTAAACATTTATAAATGGGCTGCTTCTTTGTTTTTTACATGGCCACCCAGTTTAGAGCTCACAGCCTCAGTGTGTCTTGTGACACAGGGACCATGACAGAAATTCATCTTCCAGAAAGTCCCAGAGCAGCGTCCACACCCCTGAAAAGACCAAGATGTGAGGTGTCTGCTGTTGATTCCAGCTTCCACCTCAGTGACAGTGCAAGATCAGTGAACTGTACAAGGTAAAACAAAAATTAAAACATTTCAGAATTTTTAAGATATTAACAATTAAATAAGTATGTGATTACATCATGACATCATGAAGGAGGCTACTGATTATGGCCCTGTGACACTTGGTGGTGACGTGTGAGCTGATTCACCTGGTAAATAACTTTTACGTTAAATATTGTGTTTTTGCTATCAAAAGTAAATTAATTAATAACCTGCATTATTGCAGGACACTCAGCAAAATATGGACTCTCCATGAGGCAGGCACACGTTAATACTCTATAAGAGCACATAAGGTAAGCAACACCACATATTATTGTACACTGTCCTGGATTTGTTTTCTTTCTGCATCTCATCATTAGCCTGGCTGATCACCTGATAACTCCTGTCATCTGGTTATGACAGCATGAGGACGTCCTCACACACCTGTAACCTATCAGCTCATCTGGCAGAATAGAGAGAGAAGAGACAACACCACATCTCCTGTTCCTGGAAAGCCTTCAGCCATCCTTTGATGACTGAGAACCTCCATCAGCTCTGTCTCCTGTCTGCCTACAATTATTATAATAAATATTGTGTTTGACAAGTTTTTTGTGCTGCCAAATATCTCATTTTGATTCCAGTTTTGATATTTTAATGGATTTTTATGAATTACATTAATTGAATTATCACATTGTTGCATGTTTAACTAGCTCTATTGTGATGAATTAAACTAGCACCTCACTGTTAAAAGCTAGTTTTAATTTCAAGCATGTTTAAGTATTTATGGACATGAACAAAAACAGGAAATATATAAATTGAGATTTATTTAATTAATATAACAAATAAGGGGGAAAGAGTCATTGAAAGGCACATTCTTCTGGAAGCTCCTGATCCTGACGACACCAGCAGGAGACCAGCTGCAGACACCAGAAGATCACCTACAACCAAGAAAGCAGCTAGTATCAGTAAATAAATAATGAAATCAGGGCAGTTTAGTGGGCTGAACACATTACAGAATAATTTTCTCATGGGGTATTTTCATAACTTTCTATGCAGTGGACTGTAACTTGAGCCCAGGGCTCCTGGAGAGCTGCTATCCGGCACGTTTCAGTGGTTTTCCTGCGTTAACGGGTTAGATTAGCTGTTAAGCAGCTCTTTGTTGCTGATTAAAACCAGGTGTGTTGAAGCAGATTAACCTCAACATGCTGAATACTAGCTCTCTAGGGCCGTGGAGCCAAACCCTGCAGCTAATCCAATGCTATGGCTAACAGCTGCTTACCATTCAGAGCTGGTTCTGTTGGGTCGGCTCCGTGAGTTTCAGGCAACTCACAAGCTCAAAAGAATAAGGCTCAGGTCCGCTTGTCTCCTCCAAATAGACTTGGTCCCTTTCTTCTCGAGTGTCTGGGTAAGGAGGGGGAGAAACGTCCTCCACTTCTAATAACTGCTCAGAGTGAAGGGAGCTAGCATCGTCTAGTTAGCCGTCGTCTCCGTCACTGCCGCGGCTCCGCCCTCTCGGTCCTCCAGGCAACGCCTACTAATGTTGCAGTTTTTAAAATTGATACGTGGGTGGAGTAAGACTCTGAGGGGGACATTACCACTTCTTTAATGAGTATATTTCTGTAACCACAAAGTCTATTCAGATTAGTTTGGTCTCATTATGAAGGTAACACTTATGAGATATGGATGAGCGAGCACACCACTATCTGTATCTGTATCTGTTCAACCATCTAAATTATCTGTATCTGTACTCGGAATGGGTGTGATCTAACCCGGAAGTGGGTGTAGTTAAACCAGAAGTGGGTGTGGTTTACATCAATACATTATTTTAAGTCTGAAATTGATATGGAATGATCAGAGGTTGATATGTGTATTGTTTATTTGAAAACTATTTACAGAGCAGCCTCAGAATTAAGATTAAATATTTTGATCACAATAGTAAAGGAACTATTACAGAACAAGTTTTTCAATAAAATCAGAACATTGTGCATGGATTAATACATCTGAACTCATGCAGTAGGAACTAGGAAATATGAAATACTAGAACCAGACACAACTTTTAATTATTTTTTATTTTAATTTGATAAAACTGATTTTTTTTCTAACGTTCTTGGCATTTTCCCCACACAAAGATGAACAAAACAATGTTGATTAAGGTGTGTGTGTGTGTGAGAGAGAGAGAGAGAGAGATAGAGAGGGAGAGAGTGAAAAAAACAGATTTGTTTTTTGTTCTTTTCTTTATGAGGAGCGATCATCATGAATCATTTAGTTGTGTTTAGGAAAAGTAAAAAAGGTTTATATAGTCTTGTAGCCCAGGCTGTGCAGTTTTTTTTTTTTTTCCAGAAGTGCAGCTTCATGGGTTTTTATTGATATACAGGGCATAAGTTGTAACGCTAAACTTTTGCATAACTGGAGTTTGTGGGGGGGGGACGTAATTTTTTTGCCAGTAAATGAATCCTAATTAACATGTTAAATCCCCATCTCTGGTGTTAACACATGGTTTCCACATTTCCTCAGTTTTTGTTAAAGTAGAAAATCACAGTGAACCATATTTTGCCACTCCTAATTTTGAGACTTGGTGAAAAGATTATATCAGTTTAGTCTTTGTATGTAGCTTTTATCAGGAAAGATGCTTTACTGACCTTTTTGCTTACCTCATATGCCACGTAAAATTTCCTGAACTATTTTCTTTGATAACTATTCATTGGGATAATTATATGACTTGACCTCCCCAGACTGTACATTTGAGTAAAGAAGCAACAAAAAAAGAACCATGACACAATGATACATGAATATATGTGCTATATGCATGGTGACAAATGTAAACATGTATACACTTACACGTACCTGTCTGTGAGGATAATGTGACCTTGCAGTTTGTGTATAGAAGGATGTTACACTGAGAGGAGATCATTAAGGGATCAGGAGTGAAGGCTACGGGTGAAAGGGAAGAAGAGTTCAGGGAGAGGAAAGACAGAATGGGCACATTAAAAAAAGGGGAGGGTGGACAGAACAGTGTGAAAGATGGTGGGGAGGGGGGACAGGAATCAGGGGAGGAGAGATGACAGGAGGCAAAGGAGGGAGGTGAGCTTAGAGTCAAAGAGAGGTATAGATAAGGGAATCTGTTTCTGGGTCGGCCGAGGCAGTGAAATGCTGCAGGGATGCAATACAGATGGACTAGACTGAGAGTCCTGGTCCTATTTTCCCCCATACTTCCATCCATTTACCACCTACTACTTAAACACCTTGATTACATTTCATCCCACCCCACAATTCAACCTTCACCATTCTACACTCCCCCCACCATCACCATCACCACCCCTCCTCTACCGCTTTCTCTTTGCACCAGCTGGTGAGTGAGCAGATTTCAGAAAGCATGTGAGAGAAGTAGGATGAGCAGAGCGGGGTGGGCCTCCCTCCACCTTTCATTTTCATTTGGCCTTCCTCCTTTACTTTACCCTAACGGGTTGGTCTTATCGTCTTCATTTGTTCCTCAGCACTCTTTTTGGCTTCTTTTAGTTGCTTTAAAATGTATGTTTGAATTTTTTATCATTTGGTTGTTCTTGTCTTTCTGTACCTTCCCTCTTCTTTCTGTGTTTTTTGTCGCAGTCTTTTGTACCTTAAATTTTTGTGTCTTTCCATCTTTCTGTCTGTCGGTGGGGAACAGCAGTCATGATAAGGTGAGTCCTGTCTGAAATAAAAGCAGGTCTGCAGCATGTAATGATTCATGCACATTCATTTTCTCTAGAAGTTGTCCAGAGCCACATCTCAATGATGATGCTTTAGGAAAACTTTGGAGATGGAGAGTTTTATGTTGGAAATTTATATTTTGAAAACCAATAGTGAGTTATTGTTTCAAATGAGGAATGCAGTTTTGAAGCACTCACTTTTTCGGAATGTCTTACGATAGGATGTCATTGAGAAGGAGACATAGTGGTGCAACTAGGACCTTTAAATGCATATTGTATTTTACAAAAAAAATAAATAATCAATTACACACACACACACACACACACACACACACACACACACACACACACATATATATATATATATATATATATATATATATAATGGTATAATAAGCTTAAAAGTAATACCTAATATGTATTTCTTGCACTCTGCATCAAACTTATTTCTGCGCTATGGCCTATTTTCCCTGTGCACCTGTTCACACGCTAACATTTAGATGGATGAGGAGTGATATTTTTATCTATGTGTTCGGTACTGCAGATTTGTGTGTGAAGCAAAAATTTTCATGCCATGAAAATGGGTCATTCGTGTCGTAAGACACAATCATTTTTTAGGGTGTAAAAAAGAACATTGTCCAACTTTTTGCATGTTTAGCTGTTTTTTTTTTTTGGACCACTCATGTGCCATGGTGCACTTCTGTGACACCCCAAGCCCACAATGGCTTCATTGTACTGGTTCCCAAAGTATAGGGTTTCAAGACCTCATTCCATAAAATGTAACAGTTTAAGCACATTTTAGCTTATAATGTTGGACATAAAAAATTGTGGTGATAAATAGATGGAAAGTGACTGGTTTCATTATGCCCTTACTTGTTTGGATGTTCAGCCATGTTAGTATTAGCAAAGACAACCAGGTTTATTTTTGGGTCAGAGTAAAACATTTGGAAATATGTGTGTAAGTTGTAGATTTAGAAGACTGGAAAGAGTTAGTTGTTCTTGTTCAAGCATAGGAAACCAAACAATGATAGTGCACTTTTTGTGCTTTCAGCAGCATTGCACCTTGTCAGCTTTTGGTATAACTGCTTACACATTTAGTAGATTTTCTCAATGTTTTACTTTTGCGGTATTTGTTAATGAATACAACACTTTGGACCTTTAACTTGATGCATGTCTCCAAACTGATTGAGGCTGGACAGTTCTGGATTTGTGTACAAATTCACAGCACCGATGCTGGGGTGGTAAAATGAACTGAGCCATGTATATTAATTTCACTTGTAGCATGATTTTTATTCTAAAAATAAATGAATAAACTATTTTAAAAGTCCAGTTCCAACCATTATGTTTAGTCATTTATTGTGACACATTCATTTTTAATGCTTTTTTATTAGCATTCACCAACAATTTTAACAATAAAATTTTTCGTTTTTTTTAAACAATGAACAACAAAAAACATAAATTAAAGCTGCAAGCAGCGTCGTTCGGCCCTCGCAGCGAAGCTGCTCGCCCTCCTTCCGCACCCCCCCCCCCCCCCCCCCCCCCCCCCCTGCTCCATCCCCAACGCTCTCCAAACCCAGCTCCGCGCTTCTCCATCCTGGCCGGCAGCCGGGGGCACCAGGGCAAGTCTGGCAGAACAGAAACGTCAACCACCCCGACACCAGAAACCGTGAACGGCCTCCTCGTCCACACCTCACCCTGACTCAGCATCCCCTCTGAGCCCACCATTACACGTCTCACCACTAGAAGATACTCTATCTTTACCACACTGGTGATGTGATGTTCAGTCTCGGGCAAATTGGAGGCTGTTTGTGGAAGTTACAGTCAAACGTAAGGTCACAGCGTCACGCCAGAAATTGCCATGGCATCAAAGCCCCTCCCTTTCTGAAAAGCTATCAGATCTGAATGGTCATTACAACATCATGAAGACAGTGCATGACCTTAGTGTCATCTTGACTAAATTAGAGGGGACAAATATGGGCATTTCACCATAAAACAGTAGACTTCCTGTAGTCAGGGGGCGGGGCTTAGGTGATGTCAGCTGTCCACATTGTCACTGTCTTCAGATGTGGTCAGTGATCACACAGACAAAGTTTTAAATTGATATGATCATGCACATGGGAGTTATTAAGTCAAGTAACGTAATGGCGACTGGTCAAAGTTTGAGGCTTAGCCACGCCCACACCTTTATACTTATTTAAAATCCGACGGTTGAACTTTTTCCTCTATGTCTTAAGAGTATATAGCAGGAGTTTGAAGGTGATCGGTGGAAAGGACGACGAGACATCATTCTCCTAATAACGTGTGCGAAAACCACTAAATCGAGTACTTGGACCAAAATGGCTGACCTCCTGTGTGACATTGTACTTGGCTCCAAGAGACTTTTTTGTAGGTCCTGAGACACTACATTAGTGTGCCAAATTTCGTGATCCTCAGTCAAAGCATGGCTTGGGGCTGATAGTTTTAATGGTCCTAGGGGGCGCTATTTCAGAAAATAGGCCACGCCCACAAACTTCAGCTGTCCAGTTCTATTGGGGGTCAGACTCGGATCACTCACCAGACATTTTGTGGTGATGTCACGATAATTGAAGAAATGAGAGGCAAACGTATAGCCATGGCGTGATGACGAATTTTGCCATGCTCCCAAAGCCCTGCCTTTTTTCTAAACCTGCCAGTACTGGAGACCAAGTGACCTCAACTTGTCAGCTGCAATTTGCCAGACATTGCTGGTGATTGGTTAAAATGAGTCCAATAGGGAGCTGTGAAAAAAAGAGTGGTGTGGCGACAGGTCAAAGTTTGAGGCTTAGCCACGTCCAATCCTTTATACTTATTTAAAATCCGACGGTGAATTTTTTCCTCTATGTCTTAAGAGTATATAGCAGAAGTTTGAAGGCAATTGGTGAAAAGGGCGATGGAGGTTCACTCTCCAAACAACGTGTGTGAAAACCACTAAATCGAGTACTTGGACCAAAATGGCTGACTTCCTGTGCGACTTTGCACTTGGCTCCAAGAGACTTTTTTGTAGGGCCTGAGACACCACATTAGTGTACCAAATTTCGTACTCCTCAGTCAAAGCATGGCTTGGGGGTGGCAGTTTAATGGTCCTAGGGGGCGCTATTTCAGAAAATAAGCCACGCCCACCGGATGTTCACATCACATTTGTTTGGGGGGCCGGACTAGGATCACTCCCAAGAAGTTTCGTGTTGATATCTCTAGAAATGACGAAATGGGAGGCAAACGTAAGGCCACGTCGGTACGCCTGACTGCGCCGCCACAGCCCTGCCTTCTGCAGAAAACTCCCATAAAGTGACGCCAAGAAACCCCAACTTGTCTTCAGTTACCTGCTACAAATTTGGGGTGATTATTTGAAAGGGCGAATTTTGGAAAATTTCCCAGTAAAACTTGACCTTTTAAGTCCTGAGGGGGCGGGGCTTATGTGACATCATCAATCGACCATTCATTTGTCTTCGGAGGGCGATGACGATTGTCCATAGAACATTTCTTTAACTGTAATTCTTTCATTTATGAAATTATAGCAATTTGAAATTTTTTGGCGAGTGCTCGAACTTTGAGACCTGGTCCCGCCCCTTCAGTATTTACGAAAAGTCAATTTTATTGTCTCATTTTAATCGTCCATTGCTTCTGTTCGATCGCACACTATTTTTGAGACGATCGTGCGAAAAATGACCAAACTGTTCAACCCAATATAGACCCTAGAAATGGCCAAAACGGGGTCAAAATGGCCACTTTAGTCCAAAATGGCCGACTTCCTGTTTGATATTGACCATGGGTGCAAGAGGCTTTTCTGTGCGTATTGTTGAGTTCTACAAGTGTACCAAATTTCATCACTCTACTATGAAAAAAGGTCAAAGCGGAGGGGTATTTTAAATTTTCCAGGGGGCGCTGTCGAAACATGTTTTTTACCAACTTTCACGTTGCCAGTGAAATACGTAAATTTCACGCACTTTCTATATTGGGCCAGAATTTGGTGAGTTTTTGGATATGCTAAGACCCCCTAAAGGCCATCCAAAGACGCGGAAGAAAAAAAAAGAAAAAAGAAAGAAAAAGAAACGGAGCAGATACAATAGGCCTTCGCAGCGCTTCGCTGCTCGGGCCTAATTAAAACCCTGCCCCATCACCCACCGTGCAACACTGATCAAACTAAATAAAAGGAAATAAACAAAACAGGTGAGAAAGTGACACAAAATGAATACACTAAAAAGATTTTAGAAGAAGAAAAAATTCAAAATATTATGGACATTTTTCAATAGAAACACCATCAAAAAACAATCAAATCGTCGACCATACATTATTGAAATTATTGACTGAGACCCTCAAAGTATTTTTAATTCTCTCAAGGTGCATGAGTCATACGTAGTCTCCACAACCCCGTGGCCAAATGTTGGTGGGTGACAGTCTTTCCATGGATGAGTCTCTTAGCCAGCAAACAAAAAAAGCAATCATGTACAGTTGGCACTTGTCCAAAGAGACATCCATTGCAACTAACCCAAATGAAACGTTCAAGAGGTCAGGATACGCATTGATCCCACAGATTCTGGAGAGCGCATCACATTTCAAATCCAAGTTTGGTTTAATTTTAGATAGTTTGTCCTTGGATCAATGCAAAGGGTGAACCACTTTAAATCAAATTACACTATTAGGCCTTTTCCAATGGCCCTACTCAGCATGACTCTGGGCGGTGTGGTTCAGTCTGGCAGCTTTTTCCTACAGCAAGGTTCAATATTTCCCCCCTACTTTCCCTCTACTTTTCAGTCCCTGCTCCATTTTGGCTCCTAGGGCTAAGACGGGCCGGCATCGCAACTGTCAGTTGCTGATTGGCTCAGGGGCGGGGGTCACTGGTTGCTCCAGAGCTTTCTGGCTGCTGCCATCAGCCATAAAACTGAACAGAATGTTCAACATCACCACTGTTTTTGTGCTGAGTTGTGTTTCTGTGTAGCATACAGGTCACCTCCCAGTGTTTATGATCACCTTGTGCTATTTTTGTATCAAATAAAGGCTCCCCCGCCGAGCAAGTGCAGAAGCCTCCACTGCCCCACACGCTTTGAGAAGCGCACCCACTTTTGAGGTGAGTTGAGTTAACCCATGCTGTACTGAGCTGTTTCAGGGTATATAGTGCTGTTGGAAAAGACCTATATATCTCACACGGATCGAGTATTTGTGAATATTCCATAACATTTTGTGCCGGACTCCAACAGTCCAATACCTAGGTCCCATTTTTGTTTCACAACATCCTGACTACTTTGATGGTGTAAGCTGAGCTGGGTGTAAAGTTTACTCTAAACTCTCCTAGTAGTTGTCCAATAGTCTAAAATTGCATCAAGAAGAGTCTGTGATGGGTACGGGGAAAACATTCAGAGTTGGATTTGACAAAGTGTCTCAGTTGTGAAAAGCCAGACCTATAATTTGTGGATATGAAAGTTGGCCACCAATTGTTCAAAAGAGGCAAATGTACTGTGATGGGCAGAAGACGGAAGCTGCCGGGCTCTGAGGGTGTGGTGATTGGACACCAGCTGGTCCTCGTTATCCATAACGAGGCCAGGGAGGATAAAAAGGTGACAGGTCTGCTGAGAGGTGTGCGTGGTCGACCTGTCATTGTGGCATCGGACTTTGGGGGGTGGGGTCGTTCGCAGCCGGTTAGGGCTGCCGGCGACGAAGATAGCTAAACAGGTGTTTAGAGTTCCAGCGTCAGGAGGGAAGGCTGGTCGCCTTCTTTAGACAGCAAGGGCTGGGCATAGGTGATGCCAAGGTCACGCCGACATCTGCCGCTACGGACTCTGGCAGTGGACTTATGTTGTGGATGTACCCGCCGTCCTCGCAAGCTACACCCCGGGGCGTTGGACGGCATTGGAAGCTCAGACCCCGGGGACGGGGGTCACCACATCTGAGACAGCTAAGTACCGCTGCTTGTGTGACTCATGCTGGACTGTTGGTTTTAGAAGAGAGGGCTTGGGCCATGGTGTTTTATCGTTGTATCTTATTGAGTGTGCAATAAAGCGTCTTTTATAAGTCGTTGCCTACTGGTGGTGTTTTCAGGTTCTGTCTGGAGGGCAAGATATTCTGCCCGTGCTGCCCACGGCTACTTTTATTACAGTACCATCAACATACAAGTCACAGAGAAAATGTATGCCTTTAGCACCCACCTGTTAAAGGTCTTATCAGAAACAGTGGGAATACACATGTGGTTCTTTGTCTCAGGGGCAGCAAATGATAATTCAGTGAGACCAAACAACCATCTACCGATCTGATTCAGATCTTAATTGTCTGAACAACATTGGGATTGGCCAAGAATGAAAATATCGGGCTTCGAAAGAAGCACCCAACTCAGCACATCAGCACCCCGCTCACATTTAAATCTCATCAGAGTCTCAAAGAGGAAGTCCCACTCCAGCCGATGAAACACCTTCTCAGCACCTAAAAGTACTACTTCAACCTTTTGGTCTGGTGGAGCAGGCGTTTACAGTACACTGAACAGATGTCTAATATTGAAAAAGGATTGATCCTTCACACACCCTGTCCAGTCAGGTGACATGAAAATAGTAATAATAATGCATTGAACTTATATAGCGCTTTTTAGGACACTCAAAGACGCTTTAACACACTCACACTCACACACTGCTAGTGGTGGTAAGCTACTGTGTAGCCACAGCGACCCTGGGGCGGTCTGACAGAGGTGAGGCTGCCATTTGGTGCTGTCGGCCCCTCTGACCACCACCAACATAGGCAAGTTGGGTGAAGTGTCTTGCCCAAGGACACAACAGCAGAATACACCAGGCAGGAGCTGGAATTGAACCCATGACCCTCCGACCATGGGGCAACCCGCTCTACCACCTGAGCTACTGCTGCCTCTAACTGATACCAGGTAGCCCCTTCTTGAGGTGGACACACTAATTTTGAGAAGCAAAGATTTCAACTGCAAGATTCCAAGGTCATATTTATTCCTCTAAGATCACTTTTTTATATGGACAATAATGTTTATACTTGTTTAGCTGTAGAGTCTGTTAATAAATGCTCTACATTTACAAAGTCACCTCTAAGTTATTCTCAGCAGAGCAGCACCAGGCTCTCCTCCCTGATGAGATCTCAGAGCTCAGCTTTATGGGTTTGACTAGTTTGTGCTCAATGATGTAGTTGAGTTGTCATATTGATATAGTGGGCCCACATCGTTTGGAGCTATAAAAACTGCTGATGCTCTGTAATATATGATGTATTGTATGTGATGTGGCATAGCGCACAGAGGGAACTTCGTGATGCATTGGAGGAGATTGAATTAAACCACTGTCGTTAATGTGACACAAGGAGAATCAAAGAAATGAAGGTTCAAAAACATGGCAGGGATGTTCACTGAGCTCCAGAGAGGAGTTCACATTTAGATAGATGTGTTCCTTTACATGGTATTAAAGGAACACATGGACAGTATGGCGCTGTGGAGAATGTGTCTAAGATTTCTGTTTTAGCCATTTTTAGAAATTAAAATTTTCAGATCAATAAACAAATATCAAATCCTGACAAAGGCAAGCTGTGTAAATCACAAATGCAGCTTTCAAAAGGAGTTTTAAATAAGTTCAGTTTGATTTGGATGTTGTTTTTTTTCTTGTAATACAAAACAAATTATCATTTGAAAACTACTTTTGTACTTACTCAGGCTTTTTTAGTCCGATATTGAAATTTGTAAGCTGGTATGCTACAGCGAAACGTTTATTCTGTCAACTGAAACCATCTCAATGTGCAATGTGGTTTATGCGATGGTGGCAGAGAAGTTAGGTGCCTTCCCCGTAACCGAAGTCCCGTCCGTTGCACTGAAGTCAAGGTCTGGCCTGCTTGTGGTAGTCGGAGGGATCGGTGGTGCAAGTGCTCGGTAGCCTTGCTTCTGTCAGTGAGCTCCAGGGTGGCTGTGGCTACATTGTAGCTCATCACTACCAGTGTGTGTGTGTGTGTGTGTGTGTGTGTGTGTGTTTGTGTGTGTGTGAATGACTATGTATATGGCAAAGTGCCTTGGGGAGTTCAAATACAGGCCAATTACCAGTTAACATCATAAGTACTGTAGGTTCAGACATGAAATGGACAAATACAAAAAAGTACAAAAATCAGCTGAGTTTTTTTCCCAGAACTTTATTTCAAATACATAATGTAGTGGTTTCTTTGTGTTCTACAGCAGCACAGTGCAAGCATTGATTTGGTGTCAAAGTGATGCAAGAACAACTATTCAAGGCAAACTCATTGCTGAAGGAAGGAAGCAGAAAGAAGTACTAATATATAATTTTGTTAAACTATTGTTTCATACACTTTCATTTGCCTCAAATGTTGATCTGCCATCACCTTAGGGTCTGTAAGCCCTGCAAAGTAAACATGTGTGGCTACAAAGAGGAAGCAGCATCTCATGAAATGTGACATTACAGCTTTTCTGACTTTAGAACTAAGACAAAACATCACTTTATTGTAGTTCCTAACTGGCTGATTGTATTACATGAATAGTACATATATGACATGAATATTACATATATGATGTGCAAAACCCACTCATCACTGTTGAGAGAACAATTTTACTTTCCAGTCAGAGATAAGTTCAGTTTTTAAAACATCTCACCTAATTGACTTTAACTATAATCTTCTAATAGTATATACAATTGCACAATTACTCTCAGTTATTTTATAATCTCTAAAAAATATTTTTCATTTTGAATTCCACTTAAAGTTAAACAATATAGAGTGTAAGATTATATTTTTCTCTATGGTACAAAATATTCATGATTTGGTAAATATCAATTACATCAAAGTGCAACTAAATAACTTCAACACGTTAAAATTTGTGCAGGGAAAAGCACAAAATGAAATGGATTAGCAATCAAATATGTGCATTACTTTGTCTGACAGATTGTTTCACTTGACGGCTGCAGAAAGTGATCGGCATGCTTCGACTCACGATGCTTTTTTCTGTAATAAGCTAAATACTACATCTGTTTTTAAATCAGACAATGCTTTTTTCCTCTTTTTGACATGTGATACGTAACATGCATGAATGGCGGTATAGTAAAATATTAATGCGTCAGCTGCCAGACATTATACCAGCTTTAGTGGATATTCCCACCTCAAGAATAAACATAAGTTTATTAGTACTGCATTGTGTGTACTTCTCATGATTGTAAACACTTTATTGTTGGTCATTTGGTATTATTTTCTAAAGGTTTATTTTTGGCAGGTGTTAAGCTTGTATTAGTGTGTGTTATGGGTTAATTATTACTAAAACTATTTGCACCTTTGTTACATGTTCACATAAATATTAACAAAGGTCCACGCTGTCATATAACGAATATCTGTGGACGCAAATGTCAGTTTCTCAACTTTGATATGTATCATTATACAGTTAATAATGCATTTTATCTCTAACTACAGCACACACTCCATAGCAAATGGTGGATTTGTGTGTGTGGCAAAAGTCTGTGTGGAAAGTCTCCATGGCACTAACGTTTCTCACTTTTCATGATGTGCAAGTGACTTTATGTTTTACTGGAGCTGCAAGTTTTGTAAGTATTTTATATCAGTATATTAAAGCTCCATGTTAACACAAAAAAAAGAACATGCCTCCTTTTTGGGGTAATTTATCAAATACTCTTACTTGTTACTTTATTAGGTACAACACCTTGCTAGTAGGGATGTGTATTGGTGAAATTCTGGTGATACGATATTTCACGATTCATTGCGATACATTCAGCCAGACGATATTAGCGATTTTTTTAGACTGAAATTATTGTAGGAAAATTCAATAAACAGTCCTAATTGATAAGTAACATGTTTAACATGAGGTATCTGAACCATAATAGAGGGATTTACATTTCAATGGTGGGAACAAACCCCAGCCTTACGCTCCATGAAGGCCACAAATCGCAGACTGGAAAGACTCTATAGGAAAACTGGCCTCACCATCCATATGGACTACTACACTGCCCAGATCGCACTCTATAAGGACACCATCATCCACGCCAAATCACAGTTTTATTCCAACCTCATTTGTTCCAACTCTGCTAACAATAAGACTCTATTTTCTATCTTTAACAAGATTTTTCAGCCACCGGACTCACTGCCTATCCACTTATACTTCACGGACACCTGTAACTCCCTCCTCCAGTTCTTCAATGATAAGGTCCACAGAATGCACCATAACCTTGGTACTCACCCTCTGCCTGATCCCTCTGCTGACCTCTTTAATCCCTCCCTTCACTTTGCCTCCTTTAAATTACCTCACCCATCAGAAATCTCTGAACTAATCTCAAAGTCGAAACCTTCCACCTGTTTGTTAGATCCCCTTCCCACAGTCCTTGTTAAATCATGCCTCCCGTCTCTGCTCCCTTTCATTACAGCAATTATTCATTCTTCATTATCATCTGGAACAGTTGCTTCTCCTTTTAAATCTGCAGCAGTCAGTTCCATAACAAAAAAGCCTGGTTTAGATCCTAATGACTTCAATAACCTCCGTCCCATCTCACACCTTCTCTTCATTGCAAAAGTTTTAGAGAAAACTGTGGCATCACAACTTCATTCCCATCTCACATGTAATAAGCTCTATGAACATTTTCAGTCTGGCTTCCGCCCACCTCACAGCACCAAAACCGCTCTCATTCGTATAACTAATGATTTACTTCTTGCTGCTGATTCTGGTCTCATTTCTATTCTCATTCTACTTTACCTGAGTGCGGCCTTTGACACCATCTCTCACTCGATCCTCCTAAATAGACTCTCTTCTCTTGGTATCACTCACACCCCCCTCCGCTGGTTCCAGTCGTATCTCATTGGCCGCACTGAGTTCATTCAGTTAAAATCTTTTTCTTTCAAACCATCCCCAGTCACTTCAGGTGTGCCCCAGGGCTCTGTCCTGGGTCCTCTTCTGTTTATCATCTATCTCCTACCCCTCGGCAATATCTTCCGTAAATTTTGCATACAATTCCATTGCTATGCGGATGATACCCAGCTCTACATGTCTAGTAAGCCCCAATCCACCCTTCCGCCTTCCACTCTTGCCCTCTGCCTCTCAGAAATTAAAAAATGGGTCACCTCCAACTTCCTTAAACTTAATGATAGTAAAACTGAACTTCTCCTGGTCGGTGCGAAGTCCAGCATTGCCAAAATTGACAGCTTCTCCATAACCATTGACAACACCACGGTTACCCCCACCCCTCAGGTTAAGAGTCTGGGTGTCATCCTCGACAGCTCTCTCTCGTTTCAGGCTCATATCAATAACATAACTCGGTCAGCACACTTTCACCTCTGATCCATAAATCGTCTCCGCCCTTCCCTTACGTCTAACGCTGCAGCCATCCTAGTCAATAGCCTTGTTACCTCCCACCTTGATTACTGTAATTCACTTCTGTATGGTCTCCCTAGCAAACTCACTCAAACTCCAACTTGTTCAGAATTCAGCAGCATGTATTATTAGAACTGACATTTTCCACCACATCACCCTGGCCCTCCAGCAGCTTCATTGGCTTCCCATAAAATTCAGATCCATTTTCTAAATTCTACTCCATACATTCAAAGCCATCCATTCCATATCCCCTCCATACATTGCCAGCCTCATTACCATTGCTACACCCTGCCGTTCTCTCAGATCTTCCTCCTCCATCCATCTGGTAATTCCCTCATTCCACCTCAGCACCATGGGTAGTAGGGCTTTCAGCTGCTCTGCTCCCCGTCTCTGGATCTCTCTCCCTCCTGACATTAGAAACACCGATAGCTTCAACCTCTTCAAAACCACACTCAAAACCCATTTGTTTCGAACCGCTTACTGTTTTTGATTTCATCTATTTTATTCTGTTTTATTCTGGTTACTTGTCCTTTAGTTGTTTTATCTGTATTTTTATTGTGTACTGTGTTCCTTCTCACTTTATTATTATTATTATTGTACACTGCTGCTAACTAGCGGTTGGCGTTTGAATTGCACCAAAAGAAAAGAAAATACACAAATGTTTGCAAGTAAATTCTTCTAAAATTTCAATACACGGCTTTTAAATATTGATATAATAATGCAGGAAAAAAGATCGCATTATATTGCCTCATCAATATTTTCTTACATCCCTACTTCCTAGTATGAGTTTGACCCCTTTTGCCCTAAGAACTGCCTCAATAATGTAAGCAGATTCAACAAAGAAACTTCCCTTTATGGAGGCTGTCGGAGTTTAGTGATCTAATTTTCATGTTGTAGAAATCAGTTGGAGATGATCTGAGAATTGTGACATGGAGCATTATTCTGCTGGACGTAGCCATCATAAGATAGGTCCACTGTGGTCATAAATGGATATACATTGTCACCAACAATACTTAGGTAAGCTGTGGTGTTTATAACCAGGCTCAGGTGGTTCTGAGATGTCCAAAGTAGACCAAGATCATCTCCCTCACTCTATTACACTACCAACAGAAGCCTAAAGCACTGATACATGGCAGGATGGATCCATGCTTTCATGGTGTTGACACCAAATTCTGAATGACCACCTGAATGTTGCAGCTGAGAACATAACACATTTTTCTAAGCTATTGTTACCCAGTTTTGTTGAGTCTGTGTGAATTGTTGCTAGTTCGTAGCGAACACCAGTGGCATCTGCTTCTGGGGTCAATGTGTTTTGGGGTTGAGAGATGATATCTTGTAAGCATTGGGTTTAATGAGTGTTACTGAGTTTCTGTTACCTTAATATCGTGACCAGTCTACTCGTTCTCCATTGACCTCTGATATCAACAAGGCATTGGCAAGCAGCTACCAAATGTTGGATGTTACCAAATGTTCCCCTTTTTCAGACCATTCTCTTTAAACACTTGATATAGTAGTGGATGAAAATCAAGATCAGTAGTTTCTGAAACAATCAGACCAGCCCATCTTTCACCAACAGCCGCCACAGTCAAAGTAACTTAACTCTCCTTCTTTCTGCATTTTGATGCTTAGTTTGAACTTTAGCAAGTTTAGTTCTAGACAATTGCCACCATGTGATTCGCTGATTAGAAATTTGTGCCAACAAACAACAAAACAGATGTACCTGGTAAAGTAGCCAGTATGTGTCCTTATAAAAAACAGGACACTGAAACAATGGTCAAAGGTCTAAAAGTGAACATTGGCTTCCTGTTTAAACAGAGTTGAGGTGTTCTAAATGTGATCATAGCTACATTTGTGCTTTTCCCATTTTGACAAATCACAACATCTGCCTGAAAACACAGTCAGCTTAAAAGGGATAGCTGATTTGTCAAAAGTCCAAAATTGATAGGAATGTTTGAGAATAATCTCAGTTTGAGACCCATGTAGACATTACTGACACATGTAAACATATTTTGGCTGAGTCTCTGGATAACTGATATCGTTCTGACAACAACTAGCTGTGGACAGTCATTGGAAATGGCTTTAGGACAATATGCAAACCATAATATTTTAAAAATGTATCGCAGGTAGTTAAGCAACCTCTCGGCTTTGTAGTGATGTTTAGTTTAAGTTATACATTCTGTTTTCTTTAGTTTAAAATAGATTCATGTAATGAATAAAGTAAGGGCAAACAATGTTTTTTTTGCTGCCTTTGTTGAGTTGTTACCCCTTCTTTCCACCAGACGTGAAAGTGTCATGGAACGGCAGCGAAACGAACTACGCAGCAATTGACCGCTGGTATAATGGACAAGTTCCTTTCCCCAGAAGCGAAGGGATGTAATCATTACGTTTTGAGTCTATTTTTCACACACAACTCTTACAAAACAAGTCAAAATCCACAATTTAGATCTGGCCAATGAAAAACTGAAAATAAACCATTGACCCTTTTGGCGACATGCCACTGTCTTTCTCCTTGCTTGCTACTGCGTGGACATCTGAAGTCACGCATGGCTTTGCAAATCTCCCATGATTTTGTGACCTCACGGGATCAGCTGTGTGGAACACTTTTGCTCCCATTTCACATCTGAAACGCTCCTACTTTGGAATGAGCTTGTGGGTAAAATACCGCTATTATGTTACACGCCGCTTTTTCGTCTTATGGAAAGAAGGGGTTAGAATCAAAGTTTAAAGTGGAATTAAGTTTTTAGCCCTAACCTGCCACAGCGAATGCTCTGAAAGTGACATTGGGTTGACTTGGATACGTAGATAAACCAGTTTATAGTTTTAAGTCCCTGACATGTTACATGAAATAAACATATTTTAGAGGCTAACTTAAAAAAATGCGCGCACACACACACACACACACACACACACACACACACACACACACACACACACACACACACACACACACACACACATGCAATTAGTCCTCAAACACAATAAATCCCACTTGTAAGCACTAGATACACATACACATTCAAATAGTTGATGCAGCTGGTCAAAGACTTAAGCAGTGGCTTCTAAAGTTTCTCTGAGAGCAAGTGGACATGTCTGTAAAAAAAAGAGAAAACAACAACATTACACACTATATAAATTACACACAAGTGTGTGTTTTGTTTGTATTCTTCTTTATATTACACGAACAACAAGAGTTATGCCAATTTTCCTCATGAGAACATTTCTCTTTAGTTTCTTTCCTCTTTGCTGTTAACACACACATGTATGCTCCAGACTTCCTACTTCTGTATAGTCACACTGATGATGATCCGTTAAGTAGTACTTTTGATCAGTAATACTTGACTGCTACTTAAATTCTTAAATCCTATGAACACTGCAACTCAATGTGTGCATTTAGTTTTGGCCTAATTTTGGTGTTTGTTAAAAAAAACATGGTGGAATTTGTGAAGAACTTCCTGCTATTTTTGAAAAGGTTTAGATCATGGATAAACTTGAGCTTCTTATGTCCTGACTTAAAAAAACAAAATTTTAAATAAAATGGACTTCCATTTTTCCACAGCTAAAGTATTTACAGTTTTGGATATTAGTATTCATCCCTTATTTTGGTATATGTTAAAGTTAAAAGTTACAATCACATGCTAGGGACAAATATTATTTAATGAACATTAGGGATGAGCGAGTACAATGTTGAGGGTCTGACCTCATGAGGAAATTACTATGCAGTGATTTTCTCCAAAATGACTGTGCTTAAATTGCTCTGAAAAGCAAATAATCACATCAGCGCCAAGAAACTTCATTTCCCATGATGCTTTGCACACTGAAGCATTGGGTGATGTCACCGCCTAGTACCAGAAACACGTTCTGCGCATGTGCGGGAAGCCGTGGAGCTTTTCCCGCGAACTAAGACCATAAATCTTCAGCAGAGACAAAGAAACCTCGTTCTTTTGCCCAGGATACCTGGCGGTAAGGACACGCTTGTCGAACGCTCCGTCAACTTGAGCACGCGGAAGCTCTAAGTGCCAAGTTGAGCCCACGCAACCGCTGGAAACTACACTCAACTCCATCGGGACCTGACTGGGAACGAGCGGAGCTCCATTCAGCTCTCAGAGACGCTGTAAGTTGTCAAACTCAGCACAAAAGAAACTTCGTTCTCTTTGTGTCCAGCCGTGGAGAAACACTCGTGGAGCCAAACAACGGAGAAAGCATTAAACCGACGGATGACGCTGAAAACTGCGGAGAAAACGGAGAACCGTCAAATCAAACAGCTGGGACGCCTTGTTGCTGCTCATCTGGTGATCAGAAAACTCATTTTTTTCTCTCTCCTTTTCTTCTCCCGTTTCCTCTATAGTCCAGAATAAGCAATAAAACCGCGCTATTGCTTAAAAAGTAGCTTCGTGTTTTCCTCTTTCGCTCCCAATTCGTCCTTCGGGTCATTTTGAAAGAATAAACTGCTTATTGATCATCGCTAATATCTTTAGTCGTCAGCTCTGGCCAGGCTGCCGACTCCTTTTAGATTAAATAATTTACAAGTGACCTTTTGTTGTTTGTTAACTTTTGAAGTGTTTGAGTTAAGTTTTACTGTGATTCTAAGCCACTAAGTGTTCGGGAAAGTAGAAAACTTTACACATCCAGGTCTCCTGTTGAATGCGAGGGGAGGGGAAGAGCCCCACACACACTCACAGCTCACTCCCCCCACCTACTCTGGGGAAACAAAGACCCATTCATCTCACACACACACACACACTCACTCACACACACCACACAAACACCTTGAACATTATTTTGAATATACATCCTTTTATTATATCACATGGTTATTATTCATTTATGCCACTGTTTATTCATTTGACAAATTGTTAATTAAACGTTATAAAATTCAGATTTTCGTCTCCAGTAGCTTTGTTGTGTCGAAGAGAAGTCTCTGCTCCGAGGATTCTACGAACTTCAAGAAAGACTGATAAGAGTTTTGGATTCAATTTTTCCCCGGTTAAAGGGGAATGGTGCCCCGTATATCTAAGAATATCTTAATTAATTAATAAATCAGTAAATATTTACATATTTACAGAATTTATTGAAGAATCCAAAAGTAAGTTGAAGCTTACTAATTGTTCGCTCCTAATAACCCCAACAACACCACTATCTGTATCTGTATCTGTTCAACCAACTAAATGATCTGTATCTGTACTCGGAATGGGCGTGGCATAACCCGGAAGTGGGCGTGATTTTACCCGAAGTGGGTGTTGTTTACATCAATATATTATTTTAAGTCTGAAATTGATATGGATTGATCAGAAGTTGCTATGTGTATTGTTTATTTGAAAACTATTTACAGAGCAACCTCAGAATTGAGATTAAATATTTTTGATCACAATAGTAAAGGAACTATTTCAGAACAAGTGTTTCAATAAAATCAGAACATTAATATTTAAGTGCATGGATTAATACATCTGAACTCATGCAGTAGGAACTAGGAAATATGAAATGCTAGAACCAGACACAACTTTATATATAATTTTTAATTTTAATTTGATTAAACTGTTTTTTTTTCTTAATGTTCTTGGCATTTTGCCCCACACAAAGTTAAACAAAACAATGTGGATTGAGGTGTGTGTGTCTGAAAGAGATAGAGAGGGTGAGAGGGAGAGAGAGGGAGTAAAAAAATAAATAAAAAAACCGACCGGAGCGGATGTGACTGATGCAGCACGTCAGCTCTGTCTTGTCAAATGCACCATGTAAGTTACGAAAAATGTAACTTTAAATATTCAACCGAAAAAGAGGCGAGCTGAAGAAAACCTGGGGAAAACTGAAGAAACGTGAGCAACAGTGAAGCAATCACAGCGAGATCTGTTACTGTATGTGTGTGTGCGTGGATGAGCCGGAAGGACTGCGCTCCCGGCCGGCTAGAGAGTTTTACGTGTAGGGAGGGGTGGGCGCTTTATGTGACTGGCCAATCACAGAGCGTGAAGACAGTCAGTTACCCAATGAGGATTTTCCTTCGGCACGATTACAGATATTTATGAGTTTTACTCGTGTCATGCTCGTATTTGTCAAAAATGCTTTATCCGTACCGGATACTCGACGAGTATCCGGCTCATCCCTAATGAACATAACACTGATGTACTCATCCTAGACATTCCAAAATATTCTAAACAATTATTTTTTGTCTTTTGAATGAAATGCCCAATAAACAAATTACACATAAACACACACACACACACACACACACACACAGTTTGACAGACAGACAGACAGACAGACAGACAGACAGACAGACAGACAGACAGATAGACAGATAGATAGATAGATAGATAGATAGATAGATAGATAGATAGATAGATAGATAGATAGATAGATAGATAGATAGATAGATAGATCGATCGATCACTGCTGCAACATTTTATGCACATTATAGTCCATCTGACAGTAGTAGGAATTTACCAGATGAAGTGTTGGATGTTGAAGCTCCAGAGGAACCAGTTAAGATCCAACTATGGTAGTCTATAGAAGAAAGATAGGCAACACAACATGTCAAGTAAGCTTTAAACAGACTGGGGTTAAATTTGTTTGCACAATTTTTTGTACAGAGAAACTATAAACATTGCATTTGAAAAAGGCTCAAAGACCAAAACCATTATTGAATTACAGAATATTATTTAATAAAACAACATAATATGCAAATGTCTTGGTATGGCATTGAGTGGTGTCTGCCACAGCTAAAATGCTTTGTTGCTTATGAGTGGTACGTTCCAGAGTAAATGCTACAGAGAAATGGTGAACCACAACCAAGAGTGGCCTACCATTAGCTACATGTTGCTACCAGAGATGGTTGAAGTTGACGTTCTTTATGGTATGGGTTCTTACTTGGTTCCCTCTTCTGCAACAGCTTCAGGCTCCAGTTTCCCCTCCTCCTCCATCTTTTCCTCTGAAACCAGTTCTTGTTTCTGGTGTCGGCGAAGACACTTCACCACCACCATTGAAAGGATCAGCAGAGCCAGTGCTCCACCCACAGATGCCCCAATAGCAACTGCAATGGTTGAATCTCTAGGAGGTGGAACTGAGGAGTGGAAAGGAAGGGGTTAACTATTTTGGAGATAAGTGCAATGCTGGCTAAAAGCTCTGCTGAGCTGATTAAAGAGAGAGGAGAAGGAAAGTGCTGCTGAGTTAGCCTGTCTCAAATGAGTGTTTGTGCTGGTCTGTCTGTGTGTGTGTGTGTGTGTGTGTGTGTGTGTGTGTGTGTGTGCGTGCGTGCGTGCGTGCGTGCGTGCGTGTGTGTGTGTGAAAGGGTAAGATGTGAGAAGTTCATACACCTAGAAAACAAGACACAGTCACACACAAAGTATGTGATCAATGAGATGTAGTTGATGCTGGGCAAACTTTTTACGGTTACCTTTTACCCAAATGCCAGCCTGCACATTTCAGATATGACTGTTAATTTAAAGCTGCTTTGCAGAGTTTTCCCCTTTCAGAAATGATTTATGATTCGTCAGAAATCCGTAAAAGCAATTGTCTCATCGTGTACTGTGAACAAATGTAAGAGACACGTATTTTGTATTTATTTTTGCAAAGCACGCCCCCTGCCCCACAGAGCTCTGTGCAATAGGAAACTGAGTGCCGAGCAGAACTAACCAATAGCGTTAGACTACTGCTTATTTGCTTCAAATTTAAGAAACACCTCGGCTGATGCAGAGTCGATTAACTTTTCACGGACAAGTAAGTCTCTGAAATATAAATATACGAAAACATGACAGGAAAATAATACTCGTAAAACAATGTGTTTTAGCTCTGTTTGTTGGCTACAGAAGCACATTTATGAACAGAAACGTGAAGTCGCCATCTTAAAAAAATGGAGCACCAGAGTTTTGTGTGATATGCTTGTCAGCCACTAGATGGTGCCATCGGATAAGAGAAATACTCCAGAAAGAAGCTTTAACCTACATAAAGACACGTCTCTGTCCTGTTATGCACCAAAGTGAAGCCATGAAATAAAGATGCTGTCATTCTGGATTTTTTTGCTGTAAGAGAAGAAGATGAAGAAGAAGAAATGATCTTTTCTATAGTGCCTCTCAAGATAAATTTCACGAGGCGCTCCACAAACACAAACAATTTTTTACCTTCCCACTGTCTTTATGGGTGACCCCACGAGGAAAGTTGACCATTGAGCAGGATTGATGGTAAATCACTTGAGGTCCATGTGGCAGAGGTGAGGTGGTGCTCACTCCTCACCCCTGCCACATGGACCCAAGGGATAAACCATCAACCCTGCTCAATGGTCAACTTTCTTCGCGGGGTCACACCCATTAGGACAGTGGGAGGGTTAAATATAAAAAAAAATGTAGAAATTGATTCATAATGTTTAAAATAAGCAAAAATAGACTATTGTGATTTTTAAATGTAAAGAAAGAAAGAGAGATTAATAGGAAAGAGGGAAATCAGTGGATACTGAGGAAGGTGGAATAGGTAGGGAGAGCAGAATAAGGAGAGCGTGGTGATGAAGGTAACACCAAATCCACCCTGAACAAGTGTCTTCAGCTGCTTTTTAAAGGAGACCACCAAGTCCTCTGATCTCAGGCTCAGGGGGAGAGAGTTCCAGAGTCTGTGCACCACAGCAGCAAATGTGTTGCACAACCAGTAGGCTTTGGTCAATGGACCTCAGGGACCTGCTGGGGGTGTAAGGACTGAGAAGATCACCAACGTATGATGGTGCTTGTCCATGTAAGGCCCTAAAGACCAGAACCAGGATCTTGAAATGAACACTGAAGTTGACTGACAGCCAGTGAAGCTGGAGGAGAAGCGGGGTGATGTGGGTGTGTTTGGAGGACTTGGTCAGAAGCCGAGCACAGGCATTCTGAACCACCTGTAGACGGTTCAGGGAGGTTCTGTTCAGACACGTGAAAAGAGAGTTACAGTAGTCTAAGATTGAGGAGATGAAGGTGTGGAGAACTGTCTCAAGTTCAGAGCGGGACAGAATGGGACTCAGCTTAGCAATGTTCCTGAGAAGGAAGAAGGAAGAGCGAACAAGAGAACTGACATGAGAATCCAGGGTGAGAGCTGGGTCAAGGGTCACACCAAGATTCCTGACGGAAGGTTTGGTGTGGGAAGCAAGCTGACCAAGAGAGTCTCTGACTTTGGGAACCAGCTTGTCTGGGGCATAGATGAGGATCTCAGGAGCACACAGTGTATGGGGACTAGAGTTCCAGACTCGTCATCTATTTAATTCTACACAGATAACTAGTCTGGTTACTCACAGGCAGAAAAGCACTTGAGGGGCGGGACTAGCCAGCTCAAAAATAACCAATCAGAAAAAAAAGGCAGAAAGGCCGACTGTAACGTGCGACGCTGTAGTTTTTAGCTGTAGTGAAAGTGAAAAACACCTTTGTTTAGAAGAAGCAATTTTCACTCTTCTTGTGGTTTTAAAGACATGTTCATGTCATTTAGAATTGAGGAAAGAGCCGCTTCAGACGCCGTATGAGCGAAGTGAGACGGCTGTGACGCTGTAGTTTTTTAGCTGTAGTCAAAAATGGCATCTGGTGAGAGCGCAAACATTTGTCCTTTGAAGAAAGGCTTTTAGCGCTTCTACTTGTTGTGGTTTTAAAGAAATATCCAAGTCATTTAGAACAGAGAAATGAGGTGTACCAAACTCCGAATCAGTCTTCATTGTTTATGAGAAACTGAGCGTTGCGGTGTGTGACGTACGCTGCTCAGTGCTGATTGACTCCGTTAGAATTCTAGGGGGTGGGGTCATTTGATTAGGAGAGTTCCCAGGTCTGCCTGGTCACGCAAAGTTTTTATGGCATCAAAAAACTAATTTCAGTTAAACGTTGTATGACTAAACTGTGTTCCTTTATTATACAACACAACAGCAAGGTACAATAGCACCTGGGAAAAATTATTCAAGATTTAGTATTTTGAGTCAGAAAAAAATATTTAGGTGTAGGGGACATGACCTAAAATATATACTGCAACCACCCACTAGAGGGAGTCTGTTTTGATTTGGCTGCAATGTCCACTTAAGGTTGGTTTATGTTTGACGCGTCAGCGAGGTCCACACGGCTCCGCGCGGAAAAGTTGCGTCATTTTGCGTCATTTTAACAACCACGCCCCTCCACCGCATCTCCGCATGGCCCAAAATTTCCGCAACGCACACCTAAGAAATTTTCTAACCACGCGGACGGTCGGACGCGGAAAAACATGGCGGACCGGCAAGAACTAGTATGGCAGAGGTTCGTAAATACAGACATTTGTATGATTCAGCTCTCAAAGATCACCGTGATCAACATGTTGTTAATAATTCTGGGAGAGAAATAGCTCGCACTGTCGGAAAAGACGAGGACGCTGTTAAAAATGCTGAAATGCCGTGTTGTAAACAGTAATTTCTACTTCTACTATGGTGTAGTGTTGGATGCATGCCGTAGAGCTCCATGCTGCCCCGTTCAGTTTGGGAGAATATTGGCTCACCGCAGAGACAAGCCGCATGAACCATAAACGCTGCGAGTTGTGAAGCACGTTCCAGCCGCGAGCCGCATCACCGCGCGGAAAGTGAATGTGTCAAGCATAAACCAAGCTTTATGCTGGTGAAGGTTCTCAGTCATCCAAGTCATGGTAATTCAAAAGATATTCAAATGAAGACAACTGGAATTATTTGCTTACTTGAAGACATTTTGCTTCTCATGTGAGGAGCTTTTTCAATTCTACCCAGAATATGGGAAAGTAAAGTTTATAAGCTGTAGTTGTCTATTGTTGTTTATTGGGCAAAACTACTCTAGGTACCCCTACTCTCTAAGTTGTTAGCCTCTATTGAGAGGGAGTCGTTGTGTTGATTAGATGCAGGAAATTGTGACCTAGACTGAAACTGCTTAGGAATGAGATTCAAAGCTGCATTATAGATACTGGAAAGGTGAAATCTAACATCAGCTGACCTGAAGAGGTGGCTCTCCTGTAGGGCTGCTCAATTAATCGAATTTTAATCACGATTACGATCTGAGTTTTGAACGATTATAAAAAACAAAACAAGCCGATTATTTGCTCCTCCCGCTTGCGCTGCCCTGAGTTGCAAATGAAGCGCTCCTCCCACAGTGTTGCCAACTTAGCGACTTTGACGCTATTTCTAACAGCTTCTCAGATCCCCTTCTTGACTTTTTAACTTAAAAGTACCTAGTGAACACCTCAGAAACATCTCTGGTAACCCTTAGCTACTTTCTGGATAACTGTCGTTGACATTTCCTGCAGGTTAGCTAAACACTCCGCCTGCGCTCCGGACCGTTCTTCAGGACATTAGGAAAGGGAATGATGTAGTGATGTGTCAGTCGCTAAAGACAGCTCTCAGAGCCGGCTCCCTGTTGGATTAACCAGAGTGAGTGACACACACACCGCACCTGCGGGCTCCTGAGCCACTAAAAACGGCTAAATGTGCGTGTGCGGCGTGCTAAACACACGTGCAGCTTGCTCCGTGAGACCGGGTTGGGGGGTGCAGCTGTGGTTGGGACAATTATTACATTAACTGAAGGACATGTAAATAAATAGTTTATAAATAAGTTAGAAATAAGTTCCTCACGCTGATAAATAATAACTAACCTCCCTGAGGACACGGTGCTAGTGCACTCTCCTACAGCACCTAGACACGACTCAATGAATGTTATGCAACATTTTGTGAACATTAATTTACTTACATTTATTTGTTATAAATGCCACTGTATAATTCTTGCTGTCAGTATTTGCAAGATATTGGTATTTGGGTCTGTATTTGGGTCATAAACTATGAGCTATAAGTATATTGGTCTTTTTACACTGGGAATCAGGAGTTATTTTAGTGTTCACCTTGTTTCTTATTTATTTTTGTCCTGATTGTGCCCTGAGCAATTTTTTGACTGAATAAAAACAAATAAAATCAACATAAATTGAAAATTCGTCCTAAATAATCGTGATCTCAATTTCAGTCACGATAATCGTGATTATTATTTTTGCCATAATCGAGCAGCCCTACTCTCCTGTGTTGTGCCATGCACTTGTGTAGTTGTTGTTTAGTTTCCCCATTGTAAAGATCTGGTGCCACATTTATCAAAACATCCATACAAACATTCCTATATTCCTTCCTACAAATGAAATTTAGGATGTGTGTAGTCCTGGGGCCTCATTTATCAAACATACTTACATTCAGAGCTGTGAGTATTTCGTGCATAGGAACAATTCTACGCATTGTGTGGCATTTACCATTTTTGTGCTTGTTCGTAGAAATGTTCCTGACCGTGCCTAGGAACAGCATCTAGTGGTAGAACAACAGTGCTGAAAGTCTCAATCATCCACGTGTTCCTCGTCCACAAATCATATTTACCCTTTATGTAATTATGTCCGTGGAAAAACGGCTTTGCGCATATTTGGTGCAAAAACCAATAAAATACAAGTGACCGACGGAAATCTGACATTATATCATGGCTGATCCGTGTTACTGGAGAATTTAACAGTGTGAACGCTGGAAGGAATGCACTAGGAAATCCTTCTGCTATGCTGTAATTTAGGACCCTTTGTGGCACGACAGACAAACCTCACAAATCCGATTCCAGTTCATATTTTACTGAGAACCCTCCAGAACCTCCTCTGCTCCCTGATCATACACCCAACCAGACTGAATGGTAGCTCAGAAGAGGATGAGGCTGCACTCAGACAACATTTCCAAATGAAACTAACTCCAAACAGAAAGACTCCTTACATGTAAATGAAAGCCCGTTACTCAACCATTTATCAAATCCATTTATTTTTTCTGACGGAGATCTCTCCTCTGTCCTGACCGTGTTTATAACGTCTGCAACTTTTTTTTCTTTTTTTCTTTTTGCGCTTCGGCAACCTGTGTTTCGATCTCGTTGTCAATAAGTTTTTTTTTTCTGAAAAAAAAAACTGGGAATTCTCTCACGTGCTGAGGATGTAGCGTGACCAAATATGGCTAGTTGAGGGTGTTTGTGTATGTAAATGTCAGTGAACAGACAAGAGCACCTGGGTACGCACAGGTAAGGTTTATGATCAGATGATTACAGAGGAGTGTACGTACGAGAGGCCACCGCATGTTCCTAAATCTAAGGTAACAGTAAGGTAAATCTGCTTCTTTCCATCAAGCCTTTCAACCAAAAGAGGATAATACAATCCATTCTGTGTCTGCAGAAAGTGTTAGGCATCTTACGTTCAGTGACAACTTTTAAATGAATGCGACCATGTCCTTGGATGCGGTCCGGGGGATTTTTCACATAGCAGTTGTAGATCCCCTCATCCTCGGGTTGAACATCTGATAGAGTGATTGACAAGTCGTTCTTGTCCAGATTTCCAGTAAACACAACCCTTTCTCCAAATCGGCTTGTAGACAGTGGCTGCATTTTTTTCCGGGAATAATTCATAAACTGTATAAAAAGAGAGATAGTTTAAAACACTTTCAAATGTAGAATTTGTTATGTAATATTTAGTGTTTTACCGTCTCCTCTGTGTCATTGAGAGTCTCTTGGTAGGTCCAGTTCATGCCAAACTTTGTCAGGTCAATCTTGTAGCAGGAGGTGAAAGTGCAGTGGATTGTGGTAGTTGTTCCGTTGAGTGCATTAATGTAAGGCTGCACCAATACATCCATGCATGAACAGCCTGGAAAAAACATACAAACAAACATTTGTTCTAATTGCGAAGCCATTGTTTAGCTATTGGAACTGTGTTTCTGTAATTACTAGCATAACAAATATACACAACTTTTTATGGAAATAGAGTTGATAGGACTGATGAGCTAATGGCTAGTCCAAGTGCAGCCAAGGTCAAATTATATTGCTGCCATTTTAGAGTTTTTGCCCATTGCTTGAACACTATAGACACATGCTTAGACCAAAGTAACAAAACCTGAAGCTTTTGTGCAATACCTTAAACACAGTGTAACATTGCTTAAACAAAAGTGCTGCTTTGCATTTTAGTTCCATTTCTGCAACACACTTGCTCCTTCTGCAACACACTTGCTCCTGTGCACTACACACTATTTCATGCATAAGACATTTTGTTCATAAATGAAATCTCATGGTACCATTGGGACAACACATCTCTTCCAAATAGAAAACACATTGGGTGATTGAAAACACCTAGACAGACACCTGAAAGCACTTACAAAACTCAACACCAATCAGCCAGACATAAATAGGCCTCAGTTCAGCCATTTTCAGAACTCTGCAAGCATGGAGGTAGAAAGAGCAAGAGGTAGAGGAAGACAAGCAGAGAGAGGAGGAGGAGGACGTGGTCGAAGAGGTCATGTACAGTTGCTTAGTAGGAGAAAATATTGCTTGTGATGTTGACACAATACATTCTCACTCCCAGCGCGTCAAAAACAAACGCTTGGTCAGCCACCCTCCACGTCAGACCCCTGACGCCAAAAGTGCCCTTTTTCGTTAAGTGCGACAAGGGGTTTTCCCCTTATTTGACTGCAGATCCCAATGCAGCGTAAAACTGACGTGATGGGATGTCCGCTACCGTTGCATCCCAATGCAGCGTTACACTGACGCGATGGGATGTCCGCAGCCAGGGCACCAAACAAGCTCATTGTACCTCACCCTAACCTTATCCTCTTATTTAACCTTATCCTCTTATTTAACCTTCCCCTCACCCCTATCCTAACCTTAACCATCTTGCTAGTGAACATGTTAGTGATGTGTCGATCACTCTAAAAGCCGGCTCTATGAAGTGAACGGCGGGAGTCCCCCTCGTCATTGGTCGAGTTTGGACTGAGCCAACGCGAGGGGGAGGTTTCAACTACCAAGGTGGAGGTTAAAAGTAGAGGGTATGTGTAACCTCCCCCTCGCCAGATGGTATGTTCTAACGTTTCCCTTGGGCGGCAAATACAAAAATTCACAGTCAGACTGACTGTCAGAGTCAGAATGCATGGGAAACAAACGCTTGATCACAGTGAGAGTAACGTTTTAAGTAGCAAGAGGGTTAAGGTTAGGATGAGGGAGAGGGGAAGGTTATAAATAGTGAAACGTTAAGGTTTAGGTGCGGTTAAACGAGCTGGTTCGGTGCCGCATCAGCGGATATCTAATCACGTCAGTTTTATGCTGCATTGGGATCTGCAGTTACAAAAGGGAAAAACCCCTTTTCGTACATAAGTAACGAAAAAGGGCACTATTGGCGTCTGGGGTCTGACGTGGAGGGTGGCTGACCAAGCGTTTGTTTCCGACGCTTAGGGTGTGAGAATGTGTTGGTTGACGAGATCATGTGGCCAGACCCAAACCGACGGCGGGATCCATAATCCCACACATGCCCAATTGCCTACTTTTTCCTTTATTTACTGTAGTGTGTTTTTTTTGTTACTGCATGTACTGTACTGTACTGTAAAGTATACTGTAGTACTGTGATGTGCAGTATTGAGTTGATATTGTTTGTAACCTTTCAGTACGTTCATTTTTGATTGTTGGGGAAACCTTTGTTGTGAACAAAAACAGTGTTCCATTGAGCTTCACAGAAAGCTAACTGATGAACAGAATATAAAACAGTGAGAATGAAAGACTGCACTGTTTATATAAAGTACTCTAGTGTGTTGCTTCCAATCTGAAAGTGTATTCACATGATGCAAGTGTGTATCACTTTGTCGTCAGAGTTTCATTTTGACAAAGGAATAAGTTTTGATAGCAGAGTTTAGGTTTTGATAGTCAAGTTTCAATTTGACACAGATGTGAATGGCATATTTGCCAGTGTTGTGTTATGTGTACTTGTGTGTAGAGTTTTGGCACAATAAGCCAAGTTTTGCAAAATGTGTTCAGGCAATGGGCAAAACCTGTAAGATTTCTTCAAAATGTCATAAAAGCATAACTTCATTTTATAAACCTTTACATAACTGTTTTTTAACACTTCACTGTTATTTCATGGAGTTTTATAACTTTTTACAAACATGAATGCCACCAGCAGCAAATGCAATGTGCAGTTCATGAGGTGCATCCATAGGTCAGGTCTGATGGAAGTTTCCTAAAAATTTTGTACCTAGATGACAGAGGGGCACCTCGAATGTTGATATATTAGGACAGTCTGCTTTATGCTCAGCCGACCCAACATACCCACTACCAACTGATTGGTTGAAGTTCATGCCTACCAATAGAGGGAGCCTCAGATTGGTAGGTAGAAACAGCCAGTAGCACCTTTCTCTATGCATGATTCATTATCAGTCTGGGTGCTGTGGAGTAAACATCTACTCTGACTGCAGCTCGGACCTGCCGCTCTAGCCACTGGAGCGCAAAGACAGACTTCTGTGAGGAATATACTTCAGTCTCAGTGACCCCTCCTTTATACTGGAGGCATCAGCGGTGCAGAACGGCAGTGCAATGGTTTACTCTCGAGACTCGCTGCATGCCGGTACACACCGGGAGAATCTCAGCCAAGGAACGGCTTCTCTGCCGTGCTCCTTGCTGGATTCGCAAGATCACAAAATCCCTTGAGGCTTCAGCCATCCCCCTCAATTAACTCACAAGATTACAAAATCTCTCGAAACTTCAAAGGTCAGGGTTTGCTTATGTTCGTCTGCCAGTAAACCCAAAACAAATAAATCACGTTTGATATCGCTGTTGGGTGTCATATGTGATGTTGTCCTCTCCACTGCCAGGATGAAAACCATGAAAAAACATAGTTGAACTTCTCCAACAAGGCTAGGAGTAAATAAGCCATTAGGTCACATGTATAGATGTAAACTACATAGATATGAAATTGCATCACTGCAATAGTCTTTATTTAGAAAATGAACTGAGGTTTTACACTGAAACCGCGTGTAATGTATGTGTCCCAGAAGTGACTCCCGGCAAAAATAGAACCTGATCCTATCTTTAGCGGCGTAGTGCGGCATAGCGCAGCATGGCACGGTGTGGCATCAAGCCACTTCTGGGACGTGGCTGAAAATGTTCACGTCATGGTTTAATCAACTTCCACTACTATAAGGGATTCTATCTGAAGCAGTAACGTTATGCTGCCATTCTATGCCGCTGATGCTTCCAGTGTGAAGTAGGGATGAGAGAGTAGGAAGCAATGTGCTTCATATCAGAGTCTCCATAACAACACTACTCACGACTGCCTTTGTTTACTAACTTGAGGAGGACACAGCATGACTTTGTGCGTCTTTTGCTCCACCCACGTGCTTGGAGACATCAGTGTTCCTAAGAAGGGTCGGGGGGGTGGGGGGTGGGGGTGGGGGGGGGGGGGGGGCCAATGCTACCAAAACCGGACTGGGCCAGGTCCAGGTCCAGGTGTGAAAATGCAGTCGGTCAGCTGATCTCCACAGAACCATATATGTGTTAACAAAAGTTTTCCTTTCGGCTATTTCCACATTTGCCATTCTGGAAGGTTTTTTTAATGTAACATTTAGCAAAAAAGTGAATCTTTCTCTTGTGACACCTGGATGTAAAGGTAGTTTTTTCTTTTGCTGAGCCATTCAAACTAACTCAGTTCGACCCATGTCTTTGCATTAAACTTCTAAATGACTAAACTACCAAATATTAGATTAAATAATTGTTTAGGTTTGTCAAGTATCACTCCCCACCACTACCACCACACACACACAGACGTACGTGAAAACTTTTTTCTCTCAGAATGGGATAACACCTCCCCCACCACCACTCCGCTGATGATATCCTTTCTGAATAAGGGAGAGTGTGTTTGTGTGTGCAATGGGACTCTGCACCAATCTCTCCTCTGCAGTCGAGTGCTTCTGGCTCCCTTCCCACTGCTGCTGCACCACTTCACAGGCCTGCATTTCTGCACTACACACACACACACACACACTTCTTTACCTTCCACATCTCCAACTTCTCTCTCTCTCTCTCTCACACACACACACACACACACACACACACACAACAGATGTGTGTACCCTTGTTACAATCATGTGCACAGATATACAGCTTTAGGAACAGTTTCATTAGGACCCCTGCTGACTCAGCATTCATGTGGCTAGCGAGAAAGTGAGGCAAATGCAGAGACTTCCTTGCTAACAGATGAAATACTGCAGTGAAGCACACTCATGTGACTCCTCCCTCTTGGTGCCCCTACTTCTTCCACTCTCCCATCCTTGTCAGTGTCCCTTGCCTTCTTTCACACCTCTCTCAGAGAGGTCCTGGTTTCTAATGCCTGTACCACCTCGCTCTATGGTCTTCCGTTCCGTGTTCCCTCATAACACTTGTTCAAGTTGAAGGAAAAAGATCTTGTAACTGGGTATGTTTATGTTTATTCGCTTAGCAGACGCTTTTATCCAAAGCGACTTACAATTTATAACCTATAGGGCATGTTGTGATCTGTGGAGGAAACCGGAGTACCCAGAGGAAACCCACGCATGCATGGGGAGAACACGCAACTCCACGCAGAAAGGCCGCAGCCGAGCCGAGATTCGAACCTGCAACCTTCGTGCTGCGAGGCAACAGTGCTAACCACTGCGCCACCATGCAGCCCACTGTATTAAGTCATAAGCACACTTTAGAACATGCACATTCAGCGCAGAAGGGTCTCAGTTGGTTTTTGAACCTGTGACATTCTTGCTTCGAGGCAACAGCACAGCTTCTGCGGCAACTGTTACCCTAGTTTTCAATAAATATTAAAAATTTGGGGTTACATAAGCTGTCTATGTTTCTCAGCATTGATTAAGTGTGTTACATAAAATTTGGGAACTCAGTGGGTAGTGCTGTTACCTCGCAACAAGAAGGTTGAAGGTTCAAATCTCAGCTTCTGCGTTTCTGAATGGAGTTTGCATATTTTCCCAAAGCATGCTCAGGCTTTCGACAAGTACTCCAGCTTCTTCCCCAAGGCCAAAGAAGTCATGTTCAGGGTAATCGGAGACTCTAAACTGACCCTAGGTGGAAGTAAGTGTCTGAGTGGTTGTGGCCTTGTGAAGAAATAGTGACCTATTCAGGATGTCCCCCGTCTCTGGCCGGGCGACTGCTAGAGGTAGGCACCAGCTCCCTATGACTTCACTGCAGATGCATAGACCAGTTCAAAACTGGGTTTGACTCCTAGGCTGGTGTGTATTCACTTTATGTTAGGGATACACAAATACCACTTTTTTCCCAAACCGATACGATACCGATACTTGGATCTGAGTACTCGTCGATACCGATTACAGATACCCATACTTCTACCTCACAAAAAAAATGCAATGAATTTTAATACAGGTTTTATTTTCTTCTCTGCTTTCAACTGGAAAAGACTGTGAGGTAGATAAAAAATAAAGCAAATTAATAGAAATGATCACAAAACTCAAATATTAGGTGAACAGAAAGAACAAGTTACAGTGAAGCCACTTTCAGGCAACTGCATTGGTATTGGTTAACTTTTACCGATATCGATACTGGTATTGGCCCAATACCAGTATTGGCGCATCCCTACTTTATGTGTGTATTGTGGGTTCAGTCTTCAGGCTATGTAAAGGCTGGCATAAAATTTGTTATAAACACACCCCAAAACTCTGCACCTCTGAGCCTTCTTATTTACTAAGACCATGAGCTGTCAACTTCTGATGTCAACCCTACATATTCTAAGGTGTTTGATTACAAGTAAGCTTCAGCAAGGAATAAGTGGTTATGAAAATGAGTGACAGAAAATACTAGCGTTGTCTCTACTGCCTCCTGCTGTGTGTAGGTTTTACTGCAGGCTTCACACTGCAGAAGCAAACACAGCTGGCTACAAAACATAAAACAATGTTATGAAAGTTTTTCTCAGATATTGTCGTAATATTTTGTATCTGAATTTGTATCTGATCATGTCAGCCCAACTTTAACAGGGCTACAAGTATGTATAATAAGAATAAAAACATGGGAGGAGGATCTACATCAAATGTAAAATTTTGAGATGTGAAGTTATATGGGAATTTTTAACCTGTGCTCCATGAAAAATGTACATGTGTACTTGAACTTATGTACTTGTTACTGCTTTATATCCTCGTGTCCCCTCCATTTCAATATGAATTCTTGACCACCGTGTCTGTTCAAGTCATAAACTCAGTTCTATTTCTGGTACACTTTATATATATATATAGATTATGTAATGCTAAAAAGCACTCATAGATTTCATTAGAGAGTTTGCTGATCAAAGTCGCTGACAAGTACTTTTCTGCTAGCTTGCAGATCGTTTTTTCCTTACCATATTTTGGTTAAAAGGAGGATTTTCAAATTGTATTTTTTCCCAATACCTAATTTACTCAGATGTTCTGCAGTGTCCCTTCCCTCTCATTTGAATCATTTGCAGAAAATGTCCCACAGGCCTTTTGTGTCTTGCCCTCCTTGTGCAAAGTATCAATGGTCGTTGGACAACTGTCACACCAGCAGTCTTCCCCACGATTGTGTAGCATATACAGAACTAGACTGAGAGACCATTTAAAGGCTTTTGCAGATGCTTTGAGTTAATTATCTAATTAGAGTGTGGCACCAGGGGTCTTTAATTTTTGAATCTTTTCACAATATTTTAATATTCTGAGATGCTGACTTTGTGGTTTTCATTAGTTGTCAGTTATAATCATCAAAATAAATGAAATAAACATTTGAAATATATCACTCTGCATATAATGAGTGAATCTAATATACAAGTTTCTCCTTTTGAAAGGAATAACTGAAATAAATAAACTTTGTCATGATATTCTAGTTTCATGACCTGCATCTGTATTTCCAAATTCAATCCAATGCATTTTGTGGCTCCTAATTTATTTGCACTGCTGCCCCCTTGTGTTTAACTGACTTCATTGTAACTATGCAGTTGCTGAGCAGTAGAGAAAATCTCAAATGCTTTGTTCTTTTTTTTTGGGGGGGGGGGGGGGGGTTGATTTTCTCACAGGAAGCTGGTGTCTATGTCCAGCAGTCAACGGGTGAGAGACAAGCTACACCTTAGACAGGTTACCAGTCTACCAGAGGGTCTACACCAATACCTAAGAGCTGTTTGGAAGCACCAATTTACTGATGACATATTCACATCAGATAAAAAGATTAACTCTTCTAACCAATGGTGCCATGGTGCAGTTCAAATGTTGAACAATGAAATTATTTCTGCACTGACAGATTGTCTTAACTTGGTGATGTTCAGAAGGACAGGTAACACTACTATGTATGTCAAAATCTGACTGTAATCATGTAATCACATACATCACATGCAATTGTATGAGAGAGAAGTAAAGTATATAAGTATAACTCCAAAATGTTACCCAAAAATAAATGAAATGGTATCAGTCATGAAAACAATAGCAGATTATTAGATTAAATAAATAGCATTGTAGATTTTTACGATCACAGACCTTTATACATCCTATAGCTGTGATGAAGTGCTAGCAGGGTTATTTGTAAACCTGGATCGTTAGGAGTTCACATTTAGGATTGTCTTTGTACAGATGAGAGTATTTTGAGTTGATGTAAAATGTCAAAGGTTTACAAGTTTAGCTGTCAGCATTTAATGGTCTCCTAAAGCCCAGACCACACATATGAGTTTTTGCTGCCCCAGATAAATCCCTCATTGTGAAAAGAATCGTGAGAAAAACACGATAAATGTGAGGGTGATTCGCAAGTCTGTAGCCGTCCAGTGTGAACGGCCCCGCAGCAACCTATTGTGCACTCTCATGACCATCGTCAGCCTCCTACAGTCTTCAAGCAGTCACCAAAAACCTACGACTCTGGTCAGCAATCAACCAATGAAAATACACCCAAGGACTGAAAAACCTAGGGACGAGAGTACAATAAGAGTAGAATTAGCATCATGCAACATTGAAAGCGACAAGCAGGAACTTTACTCCTCTTTGTTTAGAGTCTAAACGAAAGACATGATAAGGGGGCCGCTTATTTCTCTTTTCAGCGTTGTTGTTTTGGCTATATGTCGGCTTTTAGTGACGTATGCTTTTCGGTGAGTACACCCGTGATGTTAGCGTGTCCTGCTAAAGTGAGACGTGCCGTTTGGCTCTCTAAAATCTTGGACCGTTCGGTGTGCCAACTCCTTGAAGTCCTCACATGAAACAGTCCTGTGCAACAGCTGAAACACGGTTGTTTGCAATTGAGTGTTTTAGATCAGCAAACAAAATTCAATATCAAATGAAAATGACCTGAGTCAATAAACTCTGATTAACCACATTACTTGTGACTTACAGAGTTCAGGTTCACTATTCACAACCAGATCTGATTACTGCCAGACCTGTAGAATTAAGAACTTCACGTCCTGTTATGAAGCCCTTACAGGCCTTACTTGGTTAAATTTAAGGTCAAAGTACATGATTAAACAATAACAAAGAGATAAAGGGGCAAACATGGGAAAGTTCCAATTGTAAAAACCTCTGCTGTAAAAACCAAAGGGATGCTTCCTATACAGGTTGGTTTATGTTTGACGCGTCCGCGAGGTCCGCACGGCTCCGCACGGCGAAATTGCTTCATTTTAACAACCACGCCCCTCCACCGCATCTCCGCACGGCCCAAAATTTCCGCAACGTGCATCTAGGAAATTTTCTAACCACGCGGACGGACGGACGCGGAAAAGCATGGCAGACCGGCAAGAACTAGTATGGCAGAGGTTCGTAAATACAGACATTTGTATGATTCAGCTCTCAGAGATCACCGTGATCAACATGATGTTAATAATTCTTGGAGAGAAATAGCTCGCAATGTCGGAAAAGACGAGGACGCTGTTAAAAATGCTGGAATGCCATGTTGGAAACAGTAATTTCTACTTCTACTAAGGTGTAGTGTTGGGTGCATGCCGTAGAGCTCCATGCTGCCCCGTTCAGTTTGGGAGAATATTGGCTCACCGCGGAGACGAGCCGCACGAACCATAAACGCTGCGAGTTGTGAAGCGCATTCCATCCGCGAGCCGCATCACCGCGTGGAAAGTGAATGCGTCAAGCATAAACCAAGCTTTAGTCCCCCCCCCCCAAAAAAATAAACATGTAGATGACCCTAACCCCAAAACTTTCAGAGAATAGGAATCCTAAAGCCTAGTTAATATATTTATTTATTTTATTTATTTATTGAGAACCTCATTAGCTCCCACCACAGTGTGGAGCTATTCTTCCTGAGGTCTCTTCCAATTTCATTACAAATATTTTACAACCCCCCCCCCCCCCCCCCCCCCACGCACACACACACACACACACACACACACACACCCAACGACAACAAACTCCAGGAGCTCATTATATTCATACCAGCTGAATTGCAATAATGATATACCAGTAAGTTACCACACACTTCAGTGTTTATGAAAAATCTAAATAAGTAAATACGAATGATGATGATGATGATGATTAATGATTCTGCGTCAGCTCCACGAGGGAGAGACTTACATGCATTAACGAAGACGTTTTGCCTTCAGACTTCTTTGTGAGCTGGGAAGTGTTGCAAAGCAATTACCCGCCAGGACAGCAGAGGGCATAGCCGCTTTTCTAGGCTATCCTGTCACGTATCTGGTCCAAAATACTGCATTTACTACTATTTATAATGGTTTTTTTTTTGTATTTTTTTTTTTTGTAGTTGAGAGACTTTTTAAAGAACAAGTCACCCCCAAATCAACTTTTTTTTCCTGATAAACTATAAATGAGTGTCTAACTGTGCTGTAGGTTAGGGTTGGGAATCGAAAACCAGTTTTTGTTGAGAACCAGTTCCCATTGTTTCAACTCCTAGGAATCGTTCGCCACTTTTGCAAATGGCTCCCCTTATCAATTCCAGTCGGCGCGAATGACGTCACCACGGACGATGATTGCAGAGGTAGGAAACATGGCGAGTGAGCAGCACGGACACTCGAAAGTTTGGTTATATTTTACAATAAAGCATGACAACAGGGTAACTTGCAATAATTGGAAAGTAGAGGAAGCATTACAAATATACAAAACCTTTGGGCACAAAATACGTGATAACTTAAAGATATAGATGTGTTTTGACCCGCTCTGGACTAGTGAATGTCAACACAGCAGCAGGGGTGACGCTCGCACGTCCTCTCCTGTTAACACTGCCTATCATGTTAGTGTCATTAGCCTTATATATATATAGTATATATACACACACCTCCACACTAGCAGACTCCAGCGACAAAGATCTGACCTGTGGTGAGATTTTTCCCACTCTACAAAAGCTACAATAACACCGCACCGAACAAGAAGATGACTCTGCCTTCACAGGGAAAATAAAGGAGAACATATGGAAGGATATTTCCAACCGATACAGGTACAACTGATTATCATAAAGAAAATGACAATTATAATGCAGGAGCCTTGATTGATGAAGAGAATCAACAATGCCATTGATTAAACATATAAAAACATAAATTCCCACCCCTACTGTAGACACTTGTTTGGCACTTTAGTGCATCTTAGTTAAAATTTAAATATTCTGTCTAAAATGGTCAGTGTTTCGCCCTCTTCAGGTTAAAACTCTGCAACACATTTGAATTTAAATCTGCCATAGCTATTGGCTAAGAGGTACCCTGTGATGTTAGCTGGTAGCATATGATGTCACAATGCCGCTGTGAGCCTGTGTGTGTGTGTGTGTGTGTGTGTGTGTGTGTGTGTGTGTGTGTGTGTGTGTGTGTGTGTGTGTGTGTGTGGCTCAGCCCTCTCTGTATGCCAGGCAACGCCCCCTTGTGGCACATTTTTTCAAACAGGAAACGGAAGTGGAATTAGACTCTGGTAGGGGGTGACTTGCTCTTTAACACAAACAAATTTGTCCATTCTCCTACACCTCCTCATGCACTCGCCACCCCTAAACCCACGTTTCCCGTCATTTCCATCAACCCTGTGAATCATTATACTCCTCTCTAGTCATGGGTGAATAAAACATTCGTATTTTTAGTTTTTCCACGAAGTATTCTGCCGCTAGATATTGTCGGCTCTCTATTTTTTTGAAGGCGCAATGGTGGTCCTGTTGAGGAATTTAAAGGAAGCTGCGACCTGGCCAATCACTAGCTTGCACTCTCCATCGCGCTTAAGTTTCTAACCCTAACCCTCCCCTTCCTGTGGGCTTATTGATGATCACAAAAAATGACGAACGCAAGAATTAGGCCATAAAAGTAATTTGGCTGTTTTGCCTTACGCCATGAAAATCGTGTAGGAGAATCTCTGACGTTAAACAGCCAATCACACTGGAAAACCCTACAATGTGTCAAAATTTAAACAATTCACCAAAAAAAAGAGTCTGCTAAAATCCCTCCACAGTGGCGTGAGAAACCCATCATCAATCATTGCACATACATTTAGTGCATTCAATGTTTCTAACTGTAGTGGCTTTTGTTGCCTTTAAACACATTAACTCATCATTTGAACATTGCATTATGTAGTGAGATTACGTTTGTCTGGTATAAAAATTATTTTGGTGATCAAAAAGTGACAAAAATGTTTAAACAGATCGATATTGTTTACAGTATCTTCTATTTTATGTTGTCTAACTTGATTCATGTCAGAGACATGGACTATATTATAAATAACACGTATGGCTCTTTAAGGCCTGCTTTTGTCACCAATTCTTAAAGATGTTTAATTCCAGCCTTCGTTTGTTTAACGTGCGTCATAATCCTGACTAAAACTGGCACCACCAAGCATTTAATGTGGTTATGAGGCTAAACTGAGAGATGTAAATAATCTGGAATCAACACACTTAACTAGAGATCAGATTTGGAGGGACAAAATAAACAAAATCCACAACAATCCTCTTTATTGGGAGGCCTTGGGAAAAATAATGGTTTGACTAATCACCGACATTATTACACCTCTCTCATCCACCTCCTATCTTTATTATTCCTCTGCACATTTTCCCGCTGAAATAGAAGTAAAACTGGTGGTATAATTTAAAGATGATGAGCACATTCATGTGGGAGAACACCGGTGTGTGTGTGTTTGTGTGCGTTTGTGTGTCAGTCTTACCGGAGAGCAACAGCAGCAGCGCAGCGCTTGCCAGATGAACGCCAGAGCCACTCTCCTGAGCGGCCGGAGACATGGTCTTCCTCCTTTAATCTCCCACGAAGCAGAAGGTGGATAAAATACAAATAAAAGCAACAGCACTGCTCGTGAGGAGAATGTTATATACCAAAAAAAATATATGTTTTGTTTTTGTTTTTACAGGCAGGAAATGGCTGGCAGTGTCTGTAGCCTTAATGTGACGGTTGGTTTTATGGTTCTCGGGCTGTGTGATGGAGAGTGGGACGGACAGGACGCACGGGGGTATAAAGATGGAGGGGTTATTTAAAACTATTTAAATAAAAAAATATGACGGTATGAATAAAAATGTCGACAGAAAAAATAATGATTTTCTTCTGGAAACCGGGGACATCATTTAGCATTTCACTCAAAAATGACTTTGGTAAACAAAAATGTCTTGCTTTTGGTTGTTTCTGCTGGGGGCGGTGATTTGGGCAATGTCTTTGTTTTTATTTATTTATTTATTTATTTATTTTGCAAAGCTCTTCTTCATTTTTAAATTTAAATGCACACATCTTCAGAATGACAGTGTGACCAACTTATCACCCTGAAGTGACCCATGTGTAGACGAGAATATGATGTTGCATGCAACTAAGTTCAGTTAAAATGTGATATTTTTATATTAATAATGATAAACAATGGAATTAATTAAAGGGGAAATAAAAAATAAAGCAAAACACAAAGTCAGCGTTCTATTCAGAAATACGCTGTCGTGCACAGGAACCAAGAAATTAAACTAAACCCTACCCAACGCTTTTTCCATCCTTGCTGGGTGGGAGGCAGGATGAGATGACTACAATAGAATAATTTGATCACACAGAACTGTTCGTCTGTGACACGAAACATCAGTCTGTATGTGTTACTACTTATAAAACCAGGGATGAGAATGAAATCCACTCATGTCTGTCATTATCAGCCAATACACTCGTGATTTGGTGCATCTATACATCCGTGAGTTTTAATATAAATAAAAAGACCGTGTAAGGTGTTTGCTGCAGAGATGCTGCTGTTCTCTTCCCCATGTGATGGTTCTTTCTGACCAATCAGAGCTCAGCACCGCTTCTGTACGTCCACGCCTCAGCGTCATCGCTATAGAGGCGCTTATGGCTTTCTAGAACGTGTGCAAAGGAGCTGCCAGCCAGTGCTTATGTAAAGTATAAAGGAGTATAAAACACAAGTCTAGACATGTTTTATGTTAATATGTATCCCTCTTTTTGCTGTTTCTAATACTGTTTAAGGAAAACACTGGAAAGTTAGTTTTAATTTTAGCAATGGTGTGTGTGTGTGTGTGTGTGTGTGTGTGTGTGTGTGTGTGTGTGTGTGTGTGTGTGTGTGTGTGTGTGTGTGTGTGTGTGTGTGTGTGTGTGTGTGTGTGTGTTATGAATATAATGGAGTTTAAATGTTTGTTTAAAGGGGCATTATGGAAGTTTGACAGTCAAAACATGTAAATGTCTTCTTCATACATTCTCCTGCAATGCCCTGGTCCTGTAGAATGAGCCCTGGCATTTTTACTGTGATTGCCTGTTTTTCTGTAAAATCACAGAAAAAGAGAGCTGCTCGGGTCGAGCAGGCTGCTTCATGCGCGTTCACGCTCAGGCATAGCCCGTAGCATTTGCTATCAGTAGCATTAGCAGCAGAGAGTGAGGTAGTGCCAACTCAGCGACTTTGTCGCTGTTCCTAACGCCTAGTGATGAACCTAGCTACATTTCTGAGGACCCTTAGCTACTTTCTTCTAAATATTTCTTGCAAATTAGCAACAAAAAAAGCCATTTTCGCTTCGAACCGTTCTTTGAACGTTGTTTTAGCTGTAATCAAGGATGTAAATAGTACAGAAACCAAAGACGTCACTGGTGATTTAGCTCACCTAGTTAGATGTTGGACTCTCATGTAGGACACCTGGGTTTGATTCTAGATGTGAACATAGTTTATTTAGAGTTTCTTTTTTTACATTAATGGTATATTTTTTACAGTAAGATGCCCAAATTTTTATTTGAGACTCGCCAAACGGCATTGAATTCACCGATAAAAAAAGATGTGGGTTCAACTTTCATTTTGGAACAATTTTTCAAGCAAGGGGAGGGAATGATCTGAGCATGCAGGAGGACTGACCCATCTTAAACCTTTGTCGGCTGTGCTGAAGAGAAAGGTACAGAACCAAATTATTTAATTAATTAGCTGTGTGTTCTCTTGTCTTCTGTCCTCCGGGCCACACACACACACACACACACACACACACACACACACACACACACACACACACACACACACACACACACATGGGACTTTCTTAGCTGTTATCTTCGTTAAGGAGTGTGCACGTACAGCATGCCCGCCTCGTGCACTAGCCTAGTATTGCAGCTGCCGTTTCGCTTTTGGCCTGAGGGGGCAATTGCGAGCATAAAAATTCAAAACTCCGTAAAGTCCCTTTAATCATATCACATTGTATTATATGTATTTTTTTCCACAAACAAAACTTAGAAAATTTGGTTCCAGTGCCTTTTTTACATAGCTTATTATGCTTTAACTCGGGCAGAAGAATTTCTCCAACATTTTCTTGAAAATTTAAAATAGTTTTTAAATGACATGTTGAATTCAGCCTTTATGTGTGTGTTTCTTTTTAAGCTTATATTTCTGGTTTGAAATTAACATGAGACATTATGAGACCTTTATAGGAAACAAGACAGAGTTAATTTAAGCTTGTATTCCTTTTGTTAAGTATAATTACTTAAATGCTCAATTTTGTAGTTTTGCACAATCCTTTTTCTTTTGACCTCACTTTTCCGCTTTCTTTCTTTTTTATTCAACTGTGTAACAAGTTGCTGGAGCTCTGTGAGATGTACCCACACCAAACCCTCTTTATCAGATTTTTGTAATTTATTTTTTCATGTTTTTCTGTCCTTCCCTTTGACTTTTCTAATTTAGGTGTTACAGCCACCACCTCTATGCTCTGATTGCGGCTGTTTCCCCTGCTTACAGGCCCTAGAACAGCTAAGCTTAGATAGTTCTCTAATGGCCCTTACACACTAGTATCCGCTCCACTCTGCCTGGACTGGTTTGGGAGTTTTCTTGCATTTTCCCGCACACAACTGGGCGTTTTTTTTTACCCTTTTCTGGAGGAAGTCTGCCTGGAGCCGAACAGGGCCGACACGCCCACTGCTGGCTCAAAAGCACTCCTACCACTAGAGGGAGCCTCCGATTGGCGGATAGAATCAGCCCACAGGAGCATCATTCTGGATATCGTGGTGTTAACGAACCTCTGACTGAAGCCGTTTTTCTCTGTCCTTCACTGCTGTGAGGACACACACACACACACACACACACACACACACACACACACACACACACACACACAGAGAGTCCTGCCAGATATATCAAAGCAGGATGGCAGGATGCAATATCAGAGTCACAACAACAGCAAGACTGCTCTGGCCGCTTTTGTTTAATCATGGAGACACCGCGGCCTTCTGCACGCACTTTTGCCCTGCCCATGTGCTCGAAGATGCGCTCATGACATCACAGTCTGTCCATGTACTCAATCATGTCCGCATTCCTAAGGTAGCGTGGAACAAACACTTCCGGACTGGGGCAGGCGGTGCGTAGGGCAGCAGATGCTAGTGTGTAAGTTGCATATGGAAAATCAGCACCCTGGACAGCTACACATTTGAGAAGTCCTACAGAGCTGTACTGAATATCTCAGATAGCTGCTAAATGAGCAGCACCTTATAAAAGGGGGAAGATCACATGCTCTTTTGGAATGGGGGTTCAGATCGGTGCTGTAACTCATCGCTCCATTTTGTTTGTACTGCTATCTATTTCTGTTCAGGAGCTTGAGAGAGCTCTTTCAGAGAGTATAGTTTAACTGCTTTGAGAGAATGCTGAATCAGGGAAGGAACCGGATCTGTGCTGTTGCCTTATCACTCACCAAGTTTAAGTAAGTTAGCCTCTCTGTTGTTTTTCCCTTGTAGTTTTGGATGCAGATCTTTAGTTAAGTAGTTAAACTCTGGTACGACTTATTTCTCCCTGTAGTTTTGTTAGCTTATCAATGTCTCTGTTTTTCTCCGTAAAGAGTTACTTTTCGGTTTGTTATATTTATGAAAGAGGCCTTTTTAGTTTGTTATTTAGTGTGATTAGCTGGGGAAATGTCCATGTGTTTATTAGGCTTAGATATCTGCTACCTTGAAACCACAAAATAAACCATTTTACTTTCATTTACATCAGTTCGGCCTTTAACACAGTCTGCCCAGCTCTCTTCCAGGACAAGCTGTCCTTACTCAATGAGCCTGACCCCATCTGCCTGTGGACCACCGACTTCCTGACAGACAGGAGATGACTTGTGAGGCTGGGAAGAATTGTCTCAGACACTCAGACCATTAACACCCCTGGTCTGTGTCCTTTGTCCTTTGCTCTTCTCCCTCTACACCAACTGCTGCTCCTCCAGCCACCACTCTGCGAAGCTGGTCGAGTTCGCAGATGGTACCACCCTCATTGGCCTCATCTCAGACGGGGTCGAGTCTGCCTACAGGAGGTAGGTGGGACGTCTGTGGTTCTAACAACAACTTGGAGCAGAATGCCCAGAAGACGGTGGAGATTATTGTGGACTTTAGGAGAGTGTCAGCTCTACTTCCCTCCATAACCTGGTTGGACACCTCTGTCTCAACTTTAGGCGCATCCTCAAGTGAAGGATGTCCATCAGCTCCCTCATCAAAAAGGTCCAACAGAAGATGTTCTTCCTGTGGCAGCTGATGAAAATCAGATTGCCAACCAGATGGTCCAGTTCCACATGACCATAATTGAGTCGATCCTCACTTCCTCCATCACTGTGTGGTACACTGAGGGCACTGCCAGGGGAAAGCACACAATACAGCATGTTGTGCATTCAACAGAAAAGCTGATTGGCTATACCTTTCCATCCGTGATCTGCACATCTCCAGGGCTCTAAGGCATGCAGGTTGAATCGCAGCTGACCCCTCCCATCCTGGTCATGGACTGTTAAATCCACTCCCTTCAGTCAGGAGGTTCAGGGCCATTCAGATCAGAACCTCACACCTCTACTGTAGGACTTCTGAACACCAAATACCCATTATAACCATACAGATCTACAATAATGACTTTGTTTCTTATGTTTATTATTCACGATCTTTTTTTGATGAATCCTGTATTTCACTTGCAAGTTTGCACCATTCCACTGAAGCAAATCTCTAGCAATGTGAGACTCTAAAACATGCACCCTGCCCCATACTCCTAACAGAGCTTGCAGGAGTTATAACAGTTAGCATCTCTGCTTAGAAAAAACAGTGATGTTAACACATGCTTCCTATGAGTAGAGACAAAATACGGATGCATAATTGCATTATTTCTTGAATGAAAGCTAATAGTGAAGATTATTACACTAGTTAGTGTTATTTTGGTTCACATCAGGCAGCTTGCCATTCATGAACTAAACCTAAATTATCAGTGACTGCTGGAGAAGTGAGCAGCTTTCTTTGAAATTAGCAAATGATCTGCTCAGAACTGTTATCCAATATGACTTCAGACTCTTGTACAAAGCAGTTCTTGTTTTCTGTCTATGCTGAATTCTTTGTGTGACATTGGTGTAGCAATGGACACATAAGGGTATTGTGGGATTTGGTGTTTTGGCCAAGAACCCTTAGACACACAAGTTCCAAATAGTTTGGAGTTTAAACAAGATTGTATTTATTGTGATTAATTTCTTCCCATCAAGAACCTTCTACACAATCTGTAAACAGGCAATGCTTAAAGTTCAAGATTGTTTAGTAACTTGAAGGCCAATGTGGCTAACCTTCTCATTAGTGATTGTGACTGATTGCAGTTGGTCATTTGATTTGACAGCTGTTCTGGAAAACTTTATTAGCAAGAGCCTTGGTGTGAAGATTAAAAATAACTTGAATGATCCTTGTGCACAAAGAAGAACACACACACACACACACAGCAGCGTCTTTCTACCTGAGTCTGTTATAACATAGATCTCATGAGAGAGAGAGAGAGAGAGAGAGAGAGAGAGAGCGAGAGAGAGAGAGAGAGAGAGAGAGAGAGAGAGAGAGAGAGAGAGAGAGAGAGAGAGAGAGAGAGACCCTTTCAAAGCTCACAACTCTGCACATGTTCCATCTTTCTAGCATTAAGCTCTCACATCCTACTCAGGCAGGCACAGGTCACAAGTGACCAGTGGGCCACCAGTAAATATGATGTGATACTAATAAAAGGATGCAAATTAATAATTTTCACCCCAAATCTGATTACTGCCTCAATCAGAAACAATGTCCTCCTTCATTCTGAAGTCCTTGAGGCTGATCTTTGTGGTCACGGCATATCTCTGTTGGTCACTGACCTTATCTTTTAAACCCCTGGGGCTGAAAAGGCTTTTGTCTAGCTGAAACGGCAACTACAGATTGCATTCACTCTGGGGACATGGAGAAAAACTGCACCCAGTGGCTTGTTTTTCTGCAAAATTGGATCCTGTGGCTGCTGGCACCCTGGGGCATCTGTGTGCTAGCCATCCAACGTGTCATTCAGGGTAAAGTCCAGACAAGAGAAATGGGAGGTAAATAATTATTTACATTAACATTTTAAATAAAATGTTATCATTTAAATTTATTGTCATCATTATTATTATTATTATTGTTGTTGTTGTTGTTGTTGTTGTTGTTGTTATTATTATTATTATTACAGTATAGTTGTAGTAGAAGAAATATTCTTATCTCCTGATATTTGAATAAATCACCTCTGATTGGCTAACAGCAACACAACTCTACCAATGACTCTGTTTGCTTTGCATTGCTGATGTTTTATTTCCAAAAATAACACAAGCCTAGAGGAGTTCTGCCACGTTGTGGAGTTGCTAATGCTAACAGTTAGCTTCTACTAGTTGAGACGTTCTTTGTTGGATGATAAAACATTATTGACCTTCTCTATTGCGAGTCTAGATGGGTGACTCCATGAATGTTGTAACAGTGTGACATAGATGTGTCAGGATTTTCTAAACTGAGCATTTTTGTCTTTTTTCCATTGTTGGTTAATGCAGGAAATAGCAGTAGAAGACCATTTTCACGTTCAGCTTGCATGTGAAACACAGAGTGACCAATAATTTTGATTAATCTGAAATAAAACATATTTCTTAATGAAATTTGTCTCTAAAGTACACTTCTTTGTAAAAGTAACTTAAATTAAACATGCATCTTTGGGCATACAGAAGGTTAAATATTTCAAAGCAGTTTTTTTGCACACATGAGCCATTATGTGGTGTGCACCAGAAAGGATCTAGTTTCGAAACAGAATCATTATAAGTTGGTAGATATTAAAGGCCCCATGTGTGAAATCCATTGAAATCATGATTTAAAAAAAAGACTACTCTTTAGCAGCATGTAGTTTAGAATAAGTATTGCAACTACGGTGCCCCCCCCCCCCCCCCCCACCCACACACACACACACACACACACAAAAAAGGGCAACAACCTCCAGCTTAGCATGAGCTTGACAGTGGAATACATTTCCAATCTCTGGAGTCTAACCCAACAAAACAAGCAAGTTCTTTAAAAATAACTAGCTGCTGCTTAGCTACCAGCTAATGGATTTGGAGCGATAACTGGCTGTTAGCCATCGATTAGGCAAGGAGAGTTGGCTAGTGCCGGGGACACACCGTTGAGATCAATTAATCAATGCTGACTTAGCCACCAGCTAATCATGCTCATAGCTGGCGTGAGCTGCTGTGGAGAGGAACATTACTAGCTGCTTGTTCGCCACTGGCTAGGGAAGGAGGGCTGGCTGGAGCTGGGGACACACTGTGTATGATATGCGGAACCTGCCAGAGATTACCAGCAGAAAGAGACCCACGTCTAAATTTCATGTTTGATAAAAAGTCCACAGAGAAGCACGTCATCTCTGTCATGTGTGAAGAAGTACATCACCGTTAGTAAAGTGTTTGTGGAGATCAAGTAAACAATGCTGACTTAGCCTTTGGCTAGCGGAAGAGCACTGGAGCATGGCGGGAGAAAGATGGCAGGCGGCAGGAAGAGAAGATACTTGAGTAGAAGGAACTATTGTGAAGAAGAACTTTGGAATTGATAAGTTGGGATCGTTAGCTCTGGTACAAAGAAATGAGGAATGCGCAACTTGAGGCGAGTTAGGGAATCGGTGACACCACTTGGAGGCTGGTGTTTATAGTGGGTGGGCATCTCATCGTATGCGGCTTCTGAGAGTTGGAAATGACGACGACCTGACAAATTTGTCATGAAGCTTGTCTCTTCTTCTTCTTCTTAGTTGAATTGACAGGCTCCATGCTTCCAGGATGCACTGCTGCCCTCGGTGGTTTCTTTCAGGTTAGTCATAGTGCAAATGCAGAGTTTGTAGGTCCTCCAACAGCTGCTGCACTCCAAGATGGTGGACGACCATGGAGCGTCGACCACAGTTGTATTTGTGTATTTAAAAAAGTTAAATTTCAAGCTGAGAGGAGCATTTCATTTTGATGTTGGTGAGAAATATTATTGAAAAGAGACAAGTTTGTGAAATGGATACAGAATTTGATGGTAAACAGGTAAACATAGTACACACTGGGGCTCTAAACTTGGAAATATAACAATTTAGATACTTTTTCAAATTCAATAAATCTGTCATTCTGTTAACAAAATGGAAGGCAGAAACTGTGGACTACCATTCAAGTTTTTTTTTCCTCTTTAGAAGTAAAAAATTGAAATACATTTTTTAGATTTAAAGTCGATCCAACTCCTGTTGATTGTTTCAGTTTGAAACTAATCAGTGGGTTATGAAAACACTAGTAAAACAGAAATTGTCTTAAGGGCATTGGAAGGAGTTGGCTGAGTGACTTGGCAATATGACAATTCAAATGCCTCCTGTCACCTTCCTCTGGAGGATTTTTTGTGTGCCTCCCATGGAGAAAGTCCCAGATCTTACTGGAAGGATTATATATCCTCTCTGGTCTGACAAGATCTTGGAATCCCTCAGGAGGAGCTGGAGAGAGCCAAGAGGGATCCTCCAAAGAGACACTGCTACTTTTATGACCTGACCTTGGAATAGAAGAAAAGGAATCCCGAATGTTTTACACTAAAAATGAGTAAAACACACATTCATGAAAGCAATAAATGAGTGCGTTCATGTTTTGAATGTGAAACTCATCCACATTAAGCTTCATCACATCGAGTTTGGGGCCAACTCTTAACAAATGTGGGTGTAGTTCTCCGTATTTCCAGCAGAGGGTGGTGTGACTCCACGAGTCAGACCTCTGTCATTACAGTTTTTCTCAGTTACTAAAGCACAATTCCTGAAACCTTGCTCCCTTTTCTCAAAACATTAAACACAAAACCTCAGCTTCAAGAACGATTTACAAAACCTCTCATTTCTCTTGCAAAATCAAACTTTCGCCTCAAAACAGTTGTAGCTGTGCTCAAAATTAAACACTACTCTCAAATCTTAAACGAATTACTCAAAATTACATACACCATCAAGACAATACACCAAAAAATAGAAAGCACAATATTCAGGGCCGTACAATTTGTTTATTGTACTGTATACAGGCTGCAGCTCATTGTGCCACAGTGTTCAATGACAGTGAAAAAAAATAAATAAAATGAAAAACATCAAAGGACTAAACATGTTATCAATGGGCCTCTTCTTGTCTGTGGGCTGGGTCAGGCCACAGCACCTCATCAACCTCACATGTAATATTTTCCCTCGTGAGGCTCAAATTGGGTTGCACTCTAAGTCCTGCTTCCCTCTTTGTCAGCCCATGGACAACAACATGGTCTATGATTGTTGCTCAAATTTCATTGGATATTTTCACTCTTTGTCTTGCTCTTCCTCTTCATCCTCCTCTTTCTCTTACCCTCCTCCTCATCCCCCACCTCGCATATGCACCCGTCCTCTCACATGAATTCTTCAATCCATTGTCACACTTTCTCATTCCCACCTTCAACAACCTGTTTGCTCTCTGAACCTTCTTATATTTGTTGTCACATCATTTGAAACAAGTGAAATCTATTTTGACTAATTGTGTTCAATCAATGACATTTGTGCCCTTGTTAGGGGTAAATGTGTTCCACTTGTGTTTACTGTTATGGATGACATGTACATGAGAGTGCAGAGTGTGTTTTAAGAATGAGAATGTGTTTAGAGTTTTGCTAAACACTGTGAAATGGGGGGGGGGGGGTGGGGGGGTGGTCTGGTGCTTATCTCCACCAGACATACACACACACTTACACCTAAGGACAATTTAGACAGACCAATTAACCTAACAGTCATGTTTTTGGACTATGGGAGGAAGCCGGAGTACCCGGAGAGAACCCACACATGCACAGGGAGAACATGCAAACTCCATGCAGAAAGATCCCAGGCCGGGAAGCAAACCCAGGAACTTCTTGCTGCAAGGCAACAGCTCTAACCACTGCGCCACTGTGCAGCTGAGGGAAAGCATATGAATTTAATGTGAGCTTCATGCAGCTTTTAATGTAAAACACATGTCAAGTGTAGTTTTTAAGGACAAACTCATGGAGAGACCAAGATTCCACCTTAACACATTTTTTCCCATAAATCCTAGAAACTGACTAAAGAAGTAAAGTTCTGGTTCTCCAGGTAAACTTATTGTCGTATATCTATGGAAGTGCCACTGAGAAACAAGCCCTGTAGAGTTTGATAGAGCATCTGATTGACAGCTCTGTTCCCCTGCCTTCTTTTCTCATCTTGTCTTCCGCACACGTTCAACTTGTCCCCTGCTTCTGAAACTCCAGAGGCTTTGATCATTCTGCATGACTGTACTGCACTGCAGAGAACTACTGACGACTACAGCGAGAGGAGAGGAGGTTAGAAAGAGTTAGGGAGAGGAGGACACGGAGAAAATTTTCCATCTCTTTGTTTTTCTCTTTGTGGCATCTTGCCTTGTGGGAGCTGGACTCTTTGAGGGGGATTCAAGTGCTTAACACTGGTGTGTGTGTGTGTGTGTGTGTGTGTGTGTGTGTGTGCGTGCGTGTGTGTGTGTGTGTGAACCTCATAGAGCACGACAGCCTCGCTCTTGTTGACTTCTAAAAGTCCTCCAGTGGCCTGAGACACGATGCTGTTCCACATCCTCCAAACACCCAAAGGATGCAAGGACAAAAGCCCTGAGAAGAAAGCCAGAGAGAAAGAGAAACATAGGAGGGGAAGGAACTGAAGGCAGCTGGGAGGAGAAAAAAGTGAAACATATAAGAAAGAATTCATTAGAGCAAAGAATAGAAGGGAGACCCAGCACAAGAGGAAGGAAATGGAGACAAATGAGAACAGAGGTTCAGAGGATAAAACAGAGGTAGAAGAGTGATGAAGGGAGAGATGTTCAGTAAAAAAAAACAAGGAGATGTGTCATTCATCTGTCAAGGTGACAAGAAGTACAGCTTCTTTCACAGAGCTTGATTTATTTACTGTCTGCTCTTGAGTTCAAATACAGTTCAAGTTCAAAATTTGGTACGGCTGCATGTGTGCTGTAGAAGGCTTTAAGGTGGAGTTAAACACCCCAATCATTTCTGTTAGAGTTCAGAAACACAAATGGTGGTGGAATGTTTTACTCTCAATTCCAAGATAACAATAATCAAGTGCAAAATGGCAATATCAGCATGGCGGCATGTCGATGGTGGGCTGTCTCACCATCTGACAAACAGACTTGTCAGAGACAGAAATAGTGTTTAGGAGAAAATGTGGGAGGATCCTTTATGTGGATGAAATGAATAATAGATGACAAACTCTAGATGTAACATATTTTACCTTTTTCCTCTTATGCTGATGAATATAAATATCACAAGGGCCCCTGCTGAATATGCTCTTCTACTTAGCATGCGAGGAAATGGCTCAGCCCAGTAAAGTAGAACTGAATGCTTCCTGTTGGCTGGAACTCACCACCACTAACATGGCACCAGCCTTGATTATTCAGAAATGTTCGAGCTGTTCTCTGACAGTAGTTATGACCTATTTACCAAGTGATAACTAACTTCTACTGTTAAGATTACTAACAGGCTTAAAAAAACAGAAATCAGAACAATTGTAGGTTTTATTTTTATCAGATTGCGCAAGGCGGAAAAATATATCACACTTTAAGCCCCTCTCCCTACTTCCGTTATTTAGGCTGGAAGCAACGCCTCGCATTCATAAACCTGCACTTTTATTTTGGCAACAGAGCTAATTTATGCAGTTTTAAACTATTATTCTCATGTTATGCTGTATATTCTTGGAAACATTTTAAACCAATAACAATGAGGGAGATCTTTATCTGCTTAATGGCAGTAACTGTTTACTCTGCCAACATACCCTGTGTACGAGAAAATGCTCACTTCCGGGGTATTTATAATGTAATCAAAGATGCGAAAACGATATTTACTTTCAAAAAACTAATTAAAAATGAAATACTGGAATCATATATGTGCAAATCAATTATATAAAAAATAAATAAATAAAAATAAAGCTATAGAAGTTGTGTGTAGGTATATTCATGTGTGTATGTATAAATATGTATGTATGTTTGTGTATGTGTATATGTAGTGGATACGTGTGTATGTCTATGTAGATGAAGTATGTGTGACCACTTTAATGTATATATGTATGAATAGGTATATGTGCAAAAATCCTTTTGCTTTTTGAATTGTTATTATTACTATTAATTTTCTCTTTCTTCTTTACAAATTGAACTCAAGTTAGCTAACTAATCGAGCAATTACTTTGTATAGGCTAATTCATAATTATTGTTATTTCAGTGTAAAAATGTCATTTTAGTTAAAAAGGGGCAGATAACATAAGTTTACTTCTTTCTGTTCCCTTTTCATTTTCTTGGTTTGAGAAACCTCATTTTATTTGTTAGTATTGTTTTTTTTTTTTTTCAATTTTAACAATAAATGAAATAAATAATTAAAAAATAAATAAAAAATACCAGAAGTTAGCACCGTAGTTTCCTGTTAGCGTTCTACGAGCCACAACCTAATGGCTTCCACGAAAAAGAAGGTCATAGGAGAAACTGGACGCCAACTCAACACACGAACAATAGAACATAGAAAGGAGTGTGAGAAAGAAGCAAGTCGAAAACACACAAGAGCAGCAAAACAAGAAGCAGAAAGCACAATAAAGAAGTCAGCCGTAACAGATCACTGCACAAGAGAAAACCATATAATGGACTGGGACAACACAAGGATCATAAACACCGAACAACAGAAATACCAAACATGGATAAAAGAAGCTATAGAGATAAGGAGACGTGGATGCGGGACCATGAACAGAGACGATGGGGTCTACACATTGGATCACACATGGGACTGCATCACCGGAGAGGGGAGAGCGGGCAGCAGAGGGCGACAACGTCCTCTGCTGCCCGCGGATAAACAGAGTAGGAAGTGACGCCACCATCAGCGTCAGCTCTGAGGATGTTTTGCAGTCGGCAATCGAAACTGTCAGCAAGGTAAAGAGAACCCTTTCCTGTGTTTTAAAAAGAACCAAAAATGGACACAGTGAGAACATACCAAAGAAGAAAAAGAAGAATTTAGCTTTTTTGTTGGCATCATGGCAGAGCCTAGAAGTAAGAGTAATAGAGTAATGTCTTGGAGGCGAAGCAAAGAGCGAACAACAGTATGGCCTACCCTCAATTGGGAATGCTGAAGGAGGCTAGGAAATCATGGACTGATTGTGACCTGGCTTTGTTGATACATGACTTGGTTTTGTCCAGCAGTGTGTATCTTTTTACTTTGTTTCTTATTTTCTATCAGTTGTGCTTCTTGTGTTCCACCAGACACGTAAGCTTTGCGAAACATCTGCAAAACGCACTTTGCCATAATTAGCTGCCACTATAACGGACAGATGAATTTCCACCAGCTTCAAATCACGTTTTGGACATGCCCCAGAAGCGTAGAGATGAGTTGCCCGTGTTTGGAGTCTATTTTTACATGCTATGCTTCCAGAACAAGATTGGGTGAGACAGGAAGTCAAACATAAAAGCAATGTAAAAACATCTGGAAACTTTCCAACTCAAAGACATATGTGCAGATTCACATACGCTTAAAGGGGCCAAATCATGGAAAAGCTTTTTTGGAGCTTTTATTCATGTGATGTTATTTCCTCATCCAAAAGAAAAAAAAACTCATTGTTGGCTGCATTCATACATTTTCCTGTTTCAGCAAAAAATTTGAGTTTTACTTTGAAAACCCTGCAAAGCAATGGAAGCTAGTCTCTGGCCTGAAACCTGTCTCTTCTGGCTAGCACAGGATATGTGACGTAGGTGACAGATGTCATGTTACATACTTGTTAGTCCAGTAGTTAGAGTGCTAGGCTGGATGCTTTAACCACTAGCCAATACAACTGACTCACCTAAGGCTACGTTCAAAATGCAGGCCTTGATTGCTCAATTCCGATTATTTTGAGTAAATCTGATTTAGTTTATTTTTTGTGTGTGTGTGGCTGTTCACTCTGTGACTGAAATGCAACATCAAACTCTCTCCAGTGTGAATGCTTCGTGGCCCCAAAGCGACCCACATGCGCAGAAGACATGAAGCCACACTCGGTGTAGCCGAAACCAGGAGCGGCAGAGTTGTGATGTAATCCTGATCCTGTGGTTAAACCATCACACCTGTTAATTCTTCCATGTTGGGCTGGAAACAGTTTTATAGACTGTAAGCTATTTTACTCCTTGTTTCCGCCATCTCCCTGAATTATTATTCATCCAAAATGTTCCGGTGTTAGTTCATTAACAGAGAATCCCCCCCTTCACGGAGACAGGTGAGACGCTTTGCTCCAGCAGCACCTCCACCTCCCGTTCACATTATTTCTTGTATTTTTAATTCCTAAAGTTAAAACAGGATGTCCAGACATACTCCTGAACCCTTCTGTCAGCGCTTCTCCCCAGGAACATCCACATAAGACGCTCATCTTCGCTGACTCTGTGACGTAGGAGACTGGTTTAATGCGACATGACCGTTCAGACTGCAGTCGCTTTCAAAAACATCAGATATGTGTCGGAATTAGTACTACATATTCAAGTGGCACTGAAAGTATTTTAAACAATCGGATCTGTGCGTTCAGACCGTCATAAAAATCATGTGAACATAGCCTAAGATGTTGTTGTAGGTACTTTTTTTTTGGAGTGGGCGGAGTTTTACTGAAATGATTTCCAGGTATAAATTTAAGCTGACGGAAATAACTTGTATTTAAGATAAATGGCATCTCAATAGTGCCAATGATAATATTGTATCATACTTTAGCCCCTACTGCATACTGGATGCATCAGTGGCAGCGGAACGGCACTGCTTCAAATAGAATCCATTTTAGTCTTTGGGACTGTTTCAAACCAGCCATGATGCCGCAATTTTCCAATGCGTCCCAGAAGCGGCACGCTGTGCCACTAAAGGCAGGTCTGGGTTCTATTTTTGCAGTGAGCCACTTCTGGGATGTGTCAGTTACTGGAGTTAACATAGGGCCTAGACATGAAATCACATACGGTTTCAGTGTAAAATCACTGGTAATTTTCCAAATAAAAGTATGCAGCAATGCAATTTTATACAGCTTGCATGTGACCCAACGACTTATTTACTCACAGCTTCGTTCCAGAAGTGCAGCAGTGTTTCTTTCATGGCTTTAATCATGGCAGTAGAGAGCAACAACATTCAATTCAGTTCAATACAATAATACTTTATTAATCCCAGAGGGAAATTAGAGTTTCAGTACACACAATATTGAGATCAGACATACAGTACATACATAGACACACATGACAAGAATTGGTGACTGTGGTCATTCGCAACCCGAGTCGCGCTACCGTAATAGATCAAGAGGGTTTATATGAGGATAGAGTTGGGGGGAGGGAAAAAAGGGCACTTCAGAGTTACCCTCAACAGAGAGGGTAGCTTTGCTATGCAAAAAAACACCTCAGACAGATATACACACAGACTTCAGAAATTACACAACATAAGTGTCCCCTAGATGGGGAGGTAGGGTTGGGACTCTCCTCACTTCGGTGCGTGCAGCCACAGAGCAGCGTGTTTCACCTCCGTTTGGACAGGGGAGGGAGATAATGGGTTAGAGGGCACACTGATTCCTAGATACGGTTCCACGGCCTTCACCGGTCACAGTACCGCCCAGGCTGGAATAGGGAGATGAGTTACCATAGCGACGGCAGCATTCCACATTTCCTCTGAGGGGGGAGTTTGCACTTCAGCCTCACAGGCTCCAAGGGCACCAGATTCAGATAAGAATTGTTTTGGGGACAGACAGAGATAATTTCCTCTCTGCCTTAGAGTTCTGTTGGTCTTCAACCCCTCTAGATCCAATAATGGCGTAATTAATCTATCCCAGTCCGTGCTGATCCATCCACAACTCTGTCCTTAATGGAATCCACTTTCTGGGTCAGAGCCTGAATCTCAGTCAAAGTTCCAAGCTTACGACTCATCTCGACAATTGTATGAGTTTGTGCGTTCACAGCGCGATGCATTCAATTCCTGAGCTCCGGGATTGAGCCAATATTCCTCAAAAGCTCGTTAATTTTCCAGTACGCCCGGTCTCAGGCTCAGGCTCAGGCCAAACAGCAGGAATCCCAACACCAAAACCACGAATATCCAGACATCTTCAGAATCCTCTACAGACAGTTGAGAGAGGCAGATCAGGTTCCACTGTTTCCAGGAGTCCATGATATACCCAGCTGGCTCTGTCCCAGAGGAGCATCTGGGAGCCCCTTCACCCGTTCTCATTGTTGAAAAAATTTGGTCAATCGCGTTGAGAGACCAACTGACCAGGTTCATTTTTAATAATTTCCAGTTTCCAGAAAAAATGCAGAAAGCACCGTGCACAAGACAGGACAAAGAGCCTTGGGATACGAGAGGGAGGGAGAGGAGAAAAAAATCGTCTATACTCTCCAAGAGCCGGAAGAAGAAGATAGCAACAAAAAGCAATAACAACAAATAGCAATAACAACATAAATTCCTTTTGGTTTAACGGTGGATTGCATAAACAAACCGTAACCTTTGAAGAGTCAAGGGATCGTGTGATCTCGCAAGGAGCATGGTAGAGAAGTCGCTTTGCTGCCGAGACTCTCCCGGTGTGCACTCTGGTGCAGTGATTGTCGCGGATGAACCATTACGGTGCCGTTCCACACCGCTGATGCTTAAAGTGTGTAGCCGGGGTTACTGGCTACGATTTAAAATAGCATGATATAAAACCTTTAGCACACATCATTTTCTTTAAAACCTCCATAGCTAAGATAAACAGAACAAAAAAGAAGTCAAACCCTTTTGCATACATGCTGCCATCTTTTTCCTTGCTTGTTATTTTCTGAACTTGTGAAATCACACGTGGTTTTACAATTCTCCTGTGATTTTGTGACCTTGTGGGACTTGCATGAGTAGAACGCTTTCACTCTGATTTAGCGTCTTGAAGCTCACGGGTAAAAGGCATCTATAACATTACATGTCGCCTAAGCTTTTTTAACCAGGTTCTTTTATTTTGCAGGTTCACTGAAAACTTTAGAAGGAAAAGGAGACTGCTGATGGTGAGTGGCGGACACGTGGAATAGGGTGAGTTGAAGAAGTGTTGATCAAACATAGAAACTACCAGCTTTTCTTTTGGAGAAGCAGATGAGCATTTCTATGTCAGATATAGATGCTGCAAGGACATGACGTAGTAACCAAGTTTGTAACAGGTAAGAGGTTACTCAGAGGAAATGGAGCTGCCAGGGACATGAAATTCTTTCCTGAAGGAGAGGTAAAACCAAGTTGTTTTGTATATTCATTCTGTGAACGAAGAAGGAAGTGACGCCGCTATTAGCGGCTAGCTCTGATGAAGATCGCAGGAGTGATCCAAGCTGTCAGACGAGGTAAAAAAAAGTTTGTGTTTTAAAAAAAATTTGAAATGCAAGTTGTGAGATTTCATGTCTGAAAATCCAATACCATGAAATAATAAATAATTTCTCAAACATCCATTTGACTTATCAAAAAATTTCACAGGTCAGGTCCCTAATGAGCAGAGATTTGATGATTATGAGAACTGATGGAGCAGTCATACTGGCTGAAACTGGTTAAAAGCTTGCTATGTGAATGTGAGCTAGAAGCATCTGTCAGCTCTATATTCAGACTCATACCAGGCTGCAGTGACTCCACTCCTACATTTACTGTTAGTTTTCTCTTTTTCAGTGCAGTCAACATTTTCTCATTCAGCCAAGGAAGATAAAACAGTTAGGTTGCAGAATCTGAATAAGTGCACCCGTCCCCCCTCTCCACTGTCCACTCCTTGTTCCCTCCTCCATGACTGATGTCAAGTTGTTGTTGTTATTGTTGTTGTTAGCCTCAAGGGCAACATGCCGATTATCACTTGTAAGTCGCTTTGGACAAAAGCATCTGCTAAATACATAAACATAAACATAAAATCCATTTGAGAGACTTCTAACTGCACAAACAGACATCTCATTTTTAATAATCTAACCCCGAACAGCCAATGCTCACAGACAATGCATACGACCTGGCAGAGAACAATAAAAGTGTGAGGTTTACTTTACAAAGCTCAACAGATGCAAGCATGCAATGCATTCAGGGCCTGGAGGTATGATGCCTTCAGATGCACCTCAAAAACTCCATGCTCAATAATTTATTTTTCAGAAAATAAGTTTACATTAGACATTTTTATTATAACAACTGAGTTTAAACTTTCTAGCAAAATCAGCATGTTGTGTTCTTGTAGGTTTTATAATAATTATGCTGTGTCTTGACATCTAAACAGCCCGATAAGTAAAAGCCCGAGGCTATCAAGTGCTCAGTCTATCATGTGTGTGTTATGCATATGCAGAGTTCCAAGGCCTCCATTGTGGTTTGCTTGGTTTGACTCAGCATGCAGCACTTGTATGGGAAGTGACACTGGGCATTTATTGGGTTCAAGGGCTGTTAGGTCACATTAAACCTCAGAGCTCAAACGAGATATTACAAGTGAGAAACCTGCCACATCAAGGACCCAGAGTAGAAATTCATGTGATAATTTATTCACACCAGACAGAGGAAGTTTCTGATGCCTAATGAACTGAAGTCCAAGCCAGGTTTACTTGTATGTTGTTAGGTTGTAAATGAAGAACCACTGCAGGGGTGAATATCAACATGAATAGGATTTGACTCATTAATTCAATACTAACTACTTATAACAATAATGAGGTAATGATAATGTAAGAAAATGTTTACCTTTTAAATTCAAACATCCCAATAAAAACAATATTACTACAGTTAGTAAGAAGCAGGCAGTTTTGGCTTGCTTTTAGAACCCCCTAGTGCTTGTTTAGTATAACCAAAAGCAAAACGTATCCACTCGCTATGCATTTGTCTTTTTAACACCTTAATCTAACAGCTGAAACATCTCCCCAGCATTCCTTAGTGTCTACAGGAGTGATTCATCACTAAATCAAACAAATCAGCTGTGTTCGTGATCTAAAACATGCAGGAAACGTGCTGGAGGCAGACTGCAGCATCAGATATGTCAGCTCAAGACTGGACCAGCACTCTGAAGTTGCAGAGGGTGACGAGGGACTGAGTGACATTTCATTAACTCTGTAAAGGGTCATTATAGCACATATGCCACTTTCACATCTGGGTCAGTACGGTCGGAGCTGGGTGGCATCGGTTCGAGCTCGTACAGGCAGATTTTGTTCACACTGACTTCTCAAGACTGCGAAGATCCCCACAACATGGGGGTGATGCAAAAGACATGCAGAAAAGTCCGTGGTGTCCTCCCTAAGATAAACAAAAGTGGGCGTGAGCTGTTTTGCTTTTGGAGACTCTGAACCACATTCATTTAATTTGCTACCTGTTCTCACTGGCATGCGTGTCCTCAAACCCCGCTCTCTCTCTCACACAGACACACTGATCTCCTCTCCTCTCCTCTGCTCCCCTATGATCCTTTTCACCATCTGCCCCCACGCTGTAGCGGGAGCTCCGTGCAACAGACAGAGATGTTTAGTTGAAAGCAACCAGAATGAAAATTAATCGTGCATGCAGGAAACCCTCGCCAGCTGATTCTACTCACAAATCAGAGGTGGTAGAAGAAACTTTCAGCCAGCCAATCAGTCCCTACTGTGTGGGCGGAGCCACATCGGCCCTGGCTGGACCTCCGGGTAAGAAGTCTGGAAAAAAAAGAGTCAGAATAGACAGGAAAATGCAACAATGACCTAAATCTGAAGAAAACGTACCTTCTGAGTCTGCTCCGCGCTGACAGATGTGGAAGCGGCTTTACTAGTTCAAGAAAATTATTTAAAAACATGAAAAAGTTGCATAGTATGCCTTTAATTCTTCCTTTTGTAAGATATTGTTACTAAAATGTGCTCTATGGTCTAACAGATTAAAGGTCAGAGTTCATAAGCCTCACAGCTTTAACCCTCCCACTGTCCTAATGGGTGTGACCCCGCGAGGAAAGTTGACCATTGAGTAGGGTTGATGGTTTATCCCTTGAGGTCCATGTGGCAGGGGTGAGGAGTGAGCACCACCTCACCCCTGCCACGTGGATCAGGTCTCTGCTTTTTGCAGATGATGTGGTCCTGTTGGCTTCATCAGAACGTGATCTTCAGCTTTCGCTGAAGCGGTTAGCAGCCGAGTGTGAAGCAGCTGGGATGAGAATCAGCTCCTCTAAATCTGAGACCATGGTCTTGATTCGGAAAAGGGTAGAATGTCTTCTCCGCGTCAGGGATGAGGTCCTGCCCCAAGTGGAGGAGTTAAAGTATCTCGGGGTCTTGTTCACGAGTGAGGGAAAACTGGAGCGTGAGATTGATAGGCGGATTGGTGCTGCATCTGCAGTGATGCGGGCGTTGTACCGGTCTGTCATGGTGAAGAGAGAGCTGAATCAGAAGGCAAAGCTCTCAATTTACCAGTCGATCTACGTTCCTACCCTCACCTATGGTAGTAACCGAAAGAACGAGATTGCGGATACAAGCAGCCGAAATGAGTCTTATCCAAAGAGTGGCTGGGCTCTCCCTTAGATATAGGGTGAGAAGCTTGGTCATTCGGGAGGTGCTCGAAGCGAGAGGGTGCTCGCTGCAGAACCACAAAGGCGGAGCTGCACCATAAGGTGGAGCTGCACCAGGGTCAGCCCCGCCCATTCACGCAAACTCAGCCTAGCCCACTGACTTCCGTTTTTGTTTTCCAACTTCATCGCAAACTAACCTGACCCACATGAATTATGGCTGTTACTACTTTACAAATGTTAATGCTATGTTCTATGCTCCAATTAAACAAGATAAATATAACTTGCTACATGACAAAGCCTGAATACATCTTGAAATGAAACGATTTCTTTTAGCAGATAGCTGCCCACAGCCGCTCTAACAATAATGTGGTGCAACAGCATGGGTGATTGTCATATGTGCTCTGGTAGTCCAGTGGTAAGATCATCTGAAGCAAAATTTGCTTCCCCCTCAGCAGATGCTGGTTCGATTCTCAGTGAGGTCGGCATCAATCTATTTAGCCAGCTGAAACATTGAATTTGTTTATATTTTAGTTGTAATGTTTATTTTCAGCAAAATATTTATGTCTCTAAAAGTTCTTTGAATTTGGTCGTTCCTAAACAGCATTTTAGTTGAAACTCTGCTCACAAATGGACTCACAATGGCTAAATAAACGAATAAATAAATAAACACATTAGTCATTATATTGTAAACGGTATACCAGTAAATTGTTGTAAACAGTACTGGCAAGTGTAGCTAGAAATTAAGAAAAGGGGTTGTAATCTACCTAAGATTTCTGCCACTGGGAGTCAAACCTGCGCAAAACTGCATGCAAACCTGCCTCCATAGCCTCTACCCCACCACATCTGATATGAAGTAAGTGGCGTTACATGTAATTGTCCTATCCAGTGTGTCTTTGGAGATGGGATGTATGGTTTATTGGCGATGTCTCAGTAGAAGTCATTTCAGAAATAATTTGTCAGAAAATTCACAGAATATCCAGATTTGAGAACCAAGACCAGACCCACTTCAGGGGAGGAGACCAAATTGAAGCTGAGATGGGAGGAAAATGCATGAATGAGGCCAAAAATGGCTTTGGCGTGTTTCTTATGAGGAAATGACAATATAACATGATAAAAAGTTCCAAAAGTTAGATTTTTAATTTTATGGAACCTTTACAAAAACTGTTCAGTTAACTTCTCACCTCCGTCCTCAATCTTGTATTTTTTAGCTATAAAACCCTCTTTGGTTCCAGAATGCTATCAAGTCTGACAACTGGAAGGAATTGTACTGACTCTGATGGAATGGACGGGGCTGACTCTGGAATGGGCGGGGCTGACCCTGGTGCAGCTCCACCTTCTGGTGCAGCTCCACCTTTGTGGTTCTGCAGCGAGCACCACTTGCTCGAAGCTGCTGCTCCTCCACATCGAGAGGAGCCAGTTGAGGTGGCTCGGGCATCTGGTCAGGATGCCTCCTGGATGCCTCCCTGGTGAGGTTTTCTGGGCACGTTCAACTGGGAGGAGACCTAAAGGTAGACCCAGGACACGGTGGAGGGACTATGTCTCTCACCTGGCCAGGGAAAGCCTTGGGATTCCCCAGAAGAGCTGGCCCAAGTGGCTGGGGAGAGGGAAGCCTGGGCCTCTCGCCTTAGGCTACTGCCCCCGCGACCCGACTCCGGATAAGCGGATGAAAATGGATGGATGGATGGATGGATGATAAATATCAAGCTGGCAAGCCTCTTCGTGCCCTAAAATACAAAAAAGCAGTTGCTTGACAAAAACGCAAAATGTTACTGAAAATCTACATAAATCCCAAGCAGCAGAAGGAAAGCTGGAGGACATTAACTGTTACATCATTTTCATAGGAAAACTATTCAATTCTCATTAAGCAGAAGAGGACTGAACAAGAATTTAAAATCTCCAACAAAGACGTAAAGTCTGATGTTGTTTTGCTTGTTTTCAACCTCAATCCATCTGATTTTAGATCCCAGTTTTTCATAGACTATTTCTCTGCTTTTCTTTTCTCCATCGCATCATCTTGGGTAGAGGTTGTAACCAAATATGAAGCCCTTTCTGCTTCATGTGTTGCACACTTTTCAAACATGGCCCTAAAGTAGCGAGAGGAGAGAAAGAAAGAGAGAGAGATCTAATTTGTTCTCCATGGTTAAAAAAGGATAAAACTGAGATTCCCTGGCTTTGTCAGTTCAGCAGAGAAACTACAATTGCACATTTCAACTCTTTTAACAGTGAAAAGGAAGCCCTAATCTCCGTCGCAGTGGGATTCCAGTAAGCCTAATTTAACTTCTAGGTAATCTAGTGGCTTTTTAAAGGATATGAAACAAATTATACAATACGAACACCAGCTTCTTGATAGTGCTGGCCACCTAAAATCACATGGAGCTGGAATGTTTCTTACATAGATGATGCAGGACACCAATATGTAAAGTATACATCAACACAAACACATTTTCTGAAAATACAGAATCTCTTTCATTGATTCACTTTGAAACAGACACACAAAAAGCCTGCGGGCTTTGTGAAAAGATTTGCAAATGAACCAAACTCCCTCTTTGAAAACTCTGCATCTATCAATGAGGTCACAGCAGGAGTTGGCCGGCGTTCAGCTCTTCATCTCCATCTCTGCCTTCATCATCATTCCTTACTTCTTCTACGGGGGTAGGGGGTGCATTTAGCAGTGCCCAGAGATAAGCAGGAGTAGTGGCATGAAGGGCCCTTTATGCAAGTATGAGGACTCATTTCAACCTAGGTAGAGGGAGCCTCTGGTTAGGAAAGCAGTGGCTCAGGAGGTAGAGCGGGTTGTCCAATAATCAGACGGTTGCAGATTTGATACCGGCTCTGACCAGAGAGTGCTGCTGTTGTGTCCTTGGGCAATACACTTAACCCCCTTTGCCTGCTGGTGGTGGTCAGAGGGACCAGTGCTGCCCGTGCTCGGCAGCCTCGCCTCTGTCAGTGCGCCTCAGTGCAGATGTGGCTACATCGTAGCTCATCCCCACCAGCGTGTGTATGTGTGTGAATGGGTGAATGACTGATTGTGTTGTGTGGCACCTTGGGGGGTTGTTGAAGGCACTATACAAATGCAGGCCAATTACCATTTGGTCTGGCGGTGTGCATGTGAAATGATGTCACAGAATATTGCCAGACCGAACACAATTAAACAGCGTCAACAGACACATCTTGATCCTCAAATAGCTTATTTGGCAAAAACTCGTCCAGACAACCTACCCGGACCGCGTCAGTCACGGGACTTTTTTGACACCCTTCTGTTGTAGGTCCAGAAGTGTTAGGGTGTAAATGAAGAACCACTGCGGGGGTGAATATCAACATGAACAGGATTTGACTCATTAATTCAATACTAACTACTTATAACAATAATGAGGTAATGATAATGTGAGAATCTTTTTACCTTTTAAGTTCAAGAGCTGTTAGGTCACATTAAACCACAGAGCAGAAAAGAGATATTACAAGTGAGAAACCTGCCACATCAAGGACCCAGAGTAGAAATTCATAACTTATTCACACCAGACAGAGGAAGTTTCTGATGCTTAATGAACTGAAGTCCAAGCCAGGTTTACTTGTAGGATTTCTGGAGCGGTATGGTTAGGGTGGAGCCACAACACAGTCCACTGATGGATTGAAAGAAATGCGTCACTACTTGCAAAACAAACTGAGTTACATTGTTTGTATTTTCATTAGTTTTACATGAGCCTTCCTGGTAAGGTCTATTCAGTCAGCCTTGAGAGGAGGGTCCATTGGACTGTCAAACCTCGGATTCAGGAGGAGCAATGTGGCCGTGGAAAACTGGACCAGCTATATACCCTTAGGTGGGCCCTGTGGGGGGTACCTCAAGAGTGTGGGGTTCAAGGCCCTCTGATGTAGGTTGTTAGGTCCCTGTACGACCAGTATCAGAGCTTGGTCTGCATTGCTGTTAGTAAGTCGGGCTCTTTCCCAGTGACAGTTGGACTCCTCCAAGGCAGCCCTTTATCACAGATTCTGTTTATAACTTTAATGGACAGGATTTCAGGAATCAAGGTGTTGAGGGTATCTGTTTTGGTGACCTGAGGATCAGGTCTCTGCTTTTTGCAGATTGTGTGGTCCTGCTGGCTTCTTTAGAACGTGATCGCCGGCTTTCACTGGAACAGTTTGTAGCTGAGTGTAAAGCAGCTGGGATGGGAATCTGCTCCAAGACCATGATCTTGAGTTGGAAAAGGGTAGAATGCCTTCTCCGGGTCAGAGATGAAGTCTTGCCCCAAGTGGAGGAGTTTAAGTACGTTGGGGTCTTGTTCATGAGTGAAGGAAAACTGGAGCATGAGATTGATACGCAGATTGGTGCTGTGTCTGCAGTGATGTAGCCATTGACCTAGACCAAGACCGGTCTTTCTTGGTGAAGAGAAAGCTGAGCTGGAAGTCAAAAGTCTGAAGCAAGGCAGACCTCTGGACTCAACGACTGCACTCTGGAGACACTTGTGGAGCCTGTGGTAACCACTTCATTTTTGTCTTTAGGTCTGCAGATAATTTATTGCAGCACCACAATACTGAATAGTTGCCTAACTTATTTATAAAATCACCTATGACAGTTCGTTTAACCCCGCCTGCCGACATAAGAGCCCAAACTGTGATAGAAATGCTCTCCTGAAAAATGCTGACCCAGACACTCAGGTACAAAATAAAATGCTTCACACCATATAAGACCTGGCGGTAGAAATTTGGCTAAAAAGGGCAGTCCAAGCCCCAAGTGTAAAAGTACCTCAATGTCCTCCACTGTTTTTAACTGTCTTATCCCACTCCTCTCAACTGACTGTGAGAAAGGTAACCCAAGATGCCCTCTGTTGTTTACTAACACCACAGACTTCTGCTTGCCACTTTACTGGAGCCCGCCAATGTCCTCGCAGGCATCTACATTCCTGCGAAGACCATACACAACCTGGCTCCGCAGGGGCAGGCTGTCCCCAACCAACCCAGACTGAGATGACCATAGTGTAAATGCGCCATTAGTTGACCCTGAATTGGACAATGAGGTAATTTAACTATCAGTCATTATAGTATTGCTGCAAAAAATGTAGTTTTTTTTAGAAATATACGTATACTACGAGTAGAGCATTGAAATGTACACAATTCCTCTTGCAGCTTCTCACATTTAGACCTCTCTGTCATTGGTTTGTGATGTGTTACCTCTTTCACAAGCATGACCATAGCCTTAATTAGCTGTAAGACTTGGCTCCTGCAGCAGTAGCATTGGTCATAGTGAATCCCGGTATTGAGTTTTGATTGATGAGGTCTTTTTGCTGAGATTGTGCACAGGCTTAATTTAAAATGAAAAATCTCAGAATTGACCCTTTTTTGTTAGTTTTTTTATGGATATCCCCAGCCTTTGTAGAACCTCATTTTTTCAAGATCCTCAGAAAACCAGGTAGGATTTCAGCCCACAAGGAGGCAACAGAGCAGTATATCTACAGGTGCTGGCCAGTAAATTAGAATATCATCAAAAGGTTGAAAATATTTCAGTAATTCCATTCAAAACGTGAAACTTGTACATTATATTCATGCAATGCACACAGACCAATGTATTTCCAATGTTCATTACATTTAAATTTGATATTCATAAGTGACAACTAATGAAAACTCCAAATTTGGTATCTCAAAAAATTAGAATATTCTGAAAAGGCTGAATATAGAAGACACCTGCTGCCACTCTAATCAGCTGATTTACTCAAAACACCTGCAAAGGCCTTTAAAAGGTCCCTCAGTCTTGTTTTGAAGGCACCACAATCATGGGGAAGACTTCTGACTTAACAGCTGTCCAAAAGACAATCATTGACACCTTGCACAAGGAGGGCAAGACACAAAAGGTGATTGCTAAAGAAGCTGGCTGTTCGCAGAGCTCTGTGTCCAAGCACATTAACAGACAGGCGAAGGGACGGAAAAAATGTGGTAGAAAAAAGTGTACAAGCTCTAGGGATAACCGCACCCTGCAGAGAATTGTGACGACAAACCCATTCAAAAATGTGGGGGAGATCCACAAAGAGTGGACTGCAGCTGGAGTCAGCGCTTCAAGAACCACCACGAGGAGACTCATGAAAGACATGGGATTCAGGTGTCGCATTCCGTGTGTCAAGCCACTCTTGAACAAGAAACAGCGCAAGAAGCGTCTCGCCTGGGCCAAGGACAAAAAGGACTGGACTGATGCTGAGTGGTCCAAAGTTATGTTTTCTGATGAAAGCAAGTTCTGCATTTCCTTTGGAAATCAAGGACCCAGAGTCTGGAGGAAGAGCGGAGAAGCACAGAATCCACGTTGCATGAGGTCCAGTGTAAAGTTTCCACCGTCAGTGATGGTGTGGGGTGCCATGTCATCTGCCGGTGTTGGCCCACTCTGTTTCCTGAGGTCCAGGGTCAATGCAGCCATCTACCAGGAAGTTTTAGAGCACTTCATGCTTCCTGCTGCTGACCAACTTTATGGGGATGCAGACTTCACCTTTCAACAGGACCTGGCACCTGCACACAGTGCCAAAACCACCAGCACCTGGTTCAAGGACCATGGTATCCCTGTCCTTGATTGGCCAGCAAACTCGCCTGACCTTAACCCCATAGAAAATCTATGGGGTACTGTGAAGCGGAGGATGCAATACGCTAGACCCAACAATGCAGAGGAGCTGAAGACGACTATCAGAGCAACCTGGGCTCTCATAACACCTGAGCAGTGCCACAGACTGATCGAGTCCATGCCACGCCGCATTACTGCAGTTATTGAGGCAAAAGGAGCCCCGACTAAGTATTGAGTGCTATACATGCACATTCTTTTCATGTTCATTCTTTTCAGTTGGCCAACATTAGAGAAACAAACATTTTTTCATTGGCCTTTAGAATATTCTAATTTTCTAAGATACCAGATTTGATGTTTTCATTGGTTGTCACCTATAAATATCAAAATTAAACGTAATAAACATCGGAAATACATTGGTCTGTGTGCATTGCATGAATATAATGTACAAGTTTCACGTTTTGAATGGAATTACTGAAATATTTTCAACCTTTTGATGATATTCTAATTTACTGGCCAGCACCTGTATGTCTATTGCACAAATATAACTACAGCCACATGGTCCCATCATGTTTTCAATTCCAAACAGAAGCCATCTAAGGAGGACAAAAAACTACTTTCACAAATGTAACTGATGCACACAACATACCAGCATCAGTCTGATATTTCTTAAATAAAAACAAAACAACTATTTTCTTCGCATGAGCAACAATCCAATGATTACTTGCCATTTTACATTTTATAACTGTGAAAGAACTTTTATTTGCTGCTTCTGAATTTCTCCAACACTGATTGTTTTTCTGCCAAGATGCTGTTTCCTCATTTGTCTCACGAAGCCAAGCAAGCTGAACACTCACTCTTTTTAATAATTACTTCATTTCTCTCTAGTGGACAGAAATGGTTGCATGTATAAAGTTTAGCAAGTATTCTAACAGTGATGCAATTATAACAAGATTCATAATCCAAAAGTTAAGAGAAAGAAAGGGAGAAAAAGTATGTAATATTTCAAACCTCAGTTATAATTTACATCAAACAGGAAGATTAATCACAACTGCTGATCAGAAGCAGAAAATAATCTGTTTTGGAATATGAGAAAATTATCTTGAATGTTGAATGATTAACTATAGAGTAATAAAATATTTTTCACTAAATATGAATACAATTGACAATTCACCCAGCAAGATTAGTGTGAACAAGTGGACAATAACTAAGGTTACTGTGATTTATGGAAGGGGTCATCGGCTGGCACACTGCAGCTAACCGCCTAACATTCTCCCTCTCCATTTGAAGTTTTCCAGTGACATTTTACTTTCTTTGACATGGAATGTGCTACTTCTAGTTCACCCATTGAATTAATTATATATTCACTAAGATAAAGACATTACAGTTTCTGTTACTTACTTAATTGAATATCTACTAAGAAATGACAATGTAACCATAGAAACAATACTTGGTTTGTGTGTGTGTGTGTGTGCGTGCGTGCGTGTGTGTGTGTGCGTGCATGTGTGTGTGTGTTTGTGTGTGACTGCTCCATCTCCAGTGAGTCATGGTGGATGGCTGCTTATAGTGAGCCAGGATCCTCTGGATGTTTCTTCCTGTTAAAAGGAACTTTTCCTCTCCACTGTTGCTAAATGCTTGCTGAGTATGAGGATTGCTGTAAAGACTCTGACACTAGTCAGTGACTTGATGCAACCTGCTGGGTTCCTTATATAGGAAACTATTTACTGATTGGCTTAATGAACTGACCTGTACTGGAATGTTTACTATGTGAAGTGCCTTGAGACGACTCTTGTCATGATTTGGCGCTATATAAATAAGCTTGAATTTAATTGAAAATAAAACATCTGATAGTGATACTTTTCGTATTATTTTCTTGTCAACTGCCGAAGTATTCAATGAGGGCAATGCCAAGTTTATTCATATATCACATTTACAGTCACACAGGCAACCCCAAAGTGCTGAACAAGGGTAAAAAACTAATAAATAAATAAAAAATAAACACAATCAAGAACAAATTTTGGTTAAAATCAAGTTAAAATGAAAGTCTCTTTTCTTTGATGAATTCTGGACTTTGAATTTAGATATAAAAGGTTTAAGTTTTTGAAGCATTCATAGAACCATGTTAATGTTGTTGACCAGAACAAAAAGAAAGGAAACCTAAAATGCCTAATTTTGCCACTACTAATTTCTACTTTTTCAGCTGTGACTTAACTGGATGACAGACAGCAATAATACTCAACACAAATAGGGAGACTGATAAGAAGCAACATTTTCACACCATCTCACCTGCTTACAGTATTTCCTGGAAAGTTTCCAAATGGGGTGTTCAGTAGAAAATCTCTGCATGAAGTCCAGAGCTAAGGCTGAGGACAGTTGGATACACACACATGTATCACCAGAACTGCAGGGGGTGTGTAAAATGGTTATAGTTCTAGTTACTGCAGTTGCACTCTGCCAAAAAACTGTAATCAGACATATTTTTATAAAAGCTGGCCAATGTTAGAATGAGCAGATCAAAGCCATTTGTGTCATCCACACTTGTGTCAGTAGACACTGGGGTATCATGGATTGATGTGCCAATGAGCCCAAATGTATAAGGAAGTATGTGTTCTTTGTGTCTCTTATATGGCTCAGTTGGATTTTAAATAAAAAGAACCTTTGATATAAATGTTTATTTTCGTGGTAATCAACCCCAAAAAGAAACTTTTAAAACATTTTTAACTTCATAAGACAAACAAAAAGGATGGGAGCTCTGGTTTTAACCCATCCTGCATATAAGCGTTCATTTATTTCTTTGCAAGCACTGATAAAAAAGATTTGGGGTCGATGACAAAGAAGTAATATGCTCCAAGTCTCTGAGGAACAGTGCCGAGCAACTATGCTACACATTGTTCTGCCAATGACAGACCTCTATGACAGCATGTTGATACTAGCTAGGCAGTGGGTGCCGATATCCGAACCTGCCGAGGAGCCGTCAACTTTACCCCAAACCCACGGAAGGAGCCCTCAGCACAGAAGCCCCATTGCTGCAGTCCCAGGGAACCACTGCACAACATCCAGCAGGTCCTGGATGGATCCTCTGCTCACCCAAAACCAGCTGACCCGCCGCCCAGGACCCTCATCATCGGAGACTCTATCACCAAACACGTCAGGATGAGTGGAGCCGTTACTGTTTTTCCGGCGCGACAGTCATGGACATTGCACAACAGATCCCAGTCCTCATCCAGAATCACCCAACAGTGAGTAAAATCATCATCCACGCCGGCACTAATGACACCCACATCAGTCTGAACTCCTCAAGCGTGATTTTACCCACCTTTTCAATCCTTTAAAAACCACACAACTGTGTGTTTTTATCTCTGGCCCAATCCCCACCATCGACAGAGGAATCAAATGTTTTAGCTGACTTTTATCTCTGAACAATTGGCTTTCCTTTGTCACTGTGCAGCACAACATTGCTTTTATTGACAATTTTAACATTTTCTGAGGGAGGAGGCATCTGTTTGGGCCAGATAGACTCCATTTAAATAGACAAGGAGCACGCACACTTTTAATGAGCCTGGCCTGTCCACGACCACCTTTGTCTAACACACCAGCCCTAGCTTCACACCTTCCTGCCTCCACTTTCTGACGCCCCCTGGTCCAGGCACCTACAAACCCAGCTCTGTTTTTAACAGTAACTCACATATTGGACTTGGACCCTTTCAAACCACTAACATACCTGTCATCAGCAGAGAGCGATCACACAAACAAAAAAGTAGCCGATCCTACCTTAACAATCACAAACAGTTGTCTAGAGTCTCACAATCAATAAGTCATATGGTTACTTCATCCCCAGACACTGTTAACATGGCTCTTTTAAATGTTCGCTCTCTGCTGAACAAAACTTTTACTATAAACGACCTGATTTTAGACACTAATCTTCAAGGTTAATTTTTAACAGAGACCTGGCTGAGTTCGGATGCTCCTGTTGTTCTCACAGAGGCCTCCCCACCAAATTTTAATTTTATTTATTCAACCAGGAATGGGAAAAAGGGAAGTGGAGCCACTTTTATATGTTCTTCTACCCTTTCTGCAAAACCTGTTTTATTTAATAATTTTCACACTTTGATTATAGTGCAGCTATTTTTTACATTCCTCAGATTTTATGTGTTTCAGATTATAGGACTCCGAAGCACAGTGCACTTTTTACTCAAGAATTTTCTGAGTTTTTATCATTTCTGCACAACTCCTTTGATAGGATTATTTTAGCTGGTGATTTTAATCTACATGTAGATAACCTTTTAGACCCTTTAGCCATAGAATTTTTAAACATATTGAAATACAGTGATCCCTCGCTACTTCGCGGTTCGTTTATCGCGGATTCACGACTTTGCAGATTTTTTTTGGAGCCTTATTCAAGGGAAATTCGCCGATTCGCGGTATTTTTCTATGCGAAATGTCAAGAAATTCCTGTTAATTTTCATCAATTTCATCATAAAATGCACTTTTTGTAATAAAACTATAAAAAACCAAGTAAAATTTTTTTTTCTTGAGTTTTACCCACAAAAAGAGAATGTGATCATACGATAATTCAATATAGTACTGTATGTCAGACTGGTTGGCTGGATTCGGGAGTTGAGCTTGTAGGGAGCGTGGTTTCACAAGTGATAGCGTCGGTGAAACGCAGGCTCACGATTAATCTAGGAAACCCCCGAGCGTTCGAGCGTCAACGAAGTGACACGGAAATGCCGGGTTTTCCAGAAGTAAGTAAGATAACTTACTATGAGCTGACAGTTTGTTGGATTGATCGGTAGGTTGGAAACTCTGATCATGAATCTGAAGAAACGATGACTGAGTGGTGAGCTGGAAAGGCGACTTCCATTTATAGCCGTGGTTTGTGACGTAGGTGTGACGTGGAGGGAATCCCCGCGAGGGGCATGCTGGGAGTCCCTACTTCGCGGATTTTCACCTATCGCGGCCAGGTCTGGAACGCATCTACCGCGATAAACGAGGCATCACTGTATATGGATTTTAGTCAACATGTCGCACAGCCGACTCACGACAGAGGACACACCCTGGACTTAACCATCCAACACATTCTCACACCCAAAGCGTCAAATAATGACACGTGTGACCAAGCGTCAAAATATGACAATTAGGGTGCCCCAGCGCGTTGAGAGAGGACGCGCAGGGACGCGCTGTGCCAGAGCATCAGTATCCGACGCCCACGGTGAGATGGACATTTGACCATCTTGTGAACTTCTTAACCTTCCCCTCACCCCCATTCTAGGTTGCGCATGCAAAGCTTAATTGGAAATTACTGAGTTAAGGTTAGGATGCGGGTGAGGGGAAGGTTAAATCGCTAGATGTTTGAGGAATAATGTCCGTACCACCGCGGGCGTCATATACTGACGCCCCCGGTGACACGTGTCCCTGCACATCCTCTCCCAATGTGCTGGGGCACCCTAATCGTCGTATTTTGACACTTGGTCACACACGTCATTATTTGACGCTTTGGGTGTGAGAATGTGTTGGGTCATCACGTATGGCCTGTCCACCGGTGTGTCCTCTTTTGTGGATTTAGCGATCTCTGGTCCTTTCTGTGTGTTTTTTAACATCACCAGTATAATTCAGCAGGAGACCTCCGTGAGAACTGTAATGAAACACCATTTAACCCCTGAATTGGCTGCTGGTTTTCTGGAAGCTTTTAAAAAGATCCCTCCTATTAATTCAACTGCCCCCGTGATCTTATTCTCAAGGATTTTAACAGTAGACTTAAATCTACTCTGGACTTGCTTGCCCCATCCAAAAAAAAAGAAAAGAAAAAAACTACAGTCAAAACATGCATCTCCTTGGAGAAACGAAAATCTAAAACAGCTAAAGAGAACTTGCAGGGTGGCAGAGCGGAGATGGAGGAAAAACAAGATCACAATAAATAAGCAAATATATAATGAACAGTTAAAATTATACAATAAAGCAGTTAGAGACTCCAGAAACAATTACTTTTCCAAAATCATTACAGAAAATAGAAATATTCCTAAAATTCTTTTTTCCACAATTGCTAATATTTTAAATAGTGATTCTAATTCTTCCCAGAAAACCCCCTCAGACACTCTTTGTGAGGAGTTTGCAGCCCACTTCAGAGGGAAGGTAGACACCATCCGATGTAACATTTTATCCTCACAACGCAATACTGCTTCAGATCAATCTGAGAGTGTGTGAAGCTGAGATTCTTGACAAAGTTTTCTCCTCAGTGAGGCCCACCACGTGTGTTCTGGACCATATTCCCACAAGGTTTTTGAACAATTTTATGATTCTTTAAAAGATGACATTTTAACCCTGATGAATTGCTCGCTTCAGACAGGGGTCTTTCCTGCTGCTTTTAAACGGGCGGTGGTGAGACCCCTGTTGAAGAAGAGCAATTTAGATTTTAATGATTTAAACAACTTCTGACCGGTGTCCAACTTGCCATTTTAAGCA